>NC_067150.1:26269288-26416788 GCF_903995435.1 Acomys russatus
AACGATGCACAAGACTTGGCTCCTGGCCAGAAATCCTATAAAAGGTGCCCATTCTAGATCCTGTCCCTGTATTGTCTGCAGCACACACACGTGACCTGTGATCCACACTGGCTGCCTGTGGCCACCATCTATCCTACCATGTCCCTGGGTTAAGTTATCCACTTTTTGGGATTCTGTTTACTTCTATGCCTCACAAAGAAGTGAAGAGGTTGGCTGCTGGGGGAGGTTTGGATGCCTTTGGGGGTTAATGTCTCCACACCCACATGCGGCCAGAGGCTCAGCCGATGTTTTCTCCTGCGCAGGTGTGAAGACCAGAATGAGCTACTATGTGGATCCCACCGCGGGCAGCCCCACCTCATACTCTGCACCTCATCCTGCAGTGGCGGTGAGTGATGGTCTCTCCCCTAACTCCTTCCCTTGCCCACCCACCCTCTCTGCATTTCTTCCCGACCCTGGGGACATGGAGAAGCCAGGGATTCAGCTTTGGACCTCTAGGGGTTACATTCTAGCTTATCTACTTTTTATGTGAATACAAAGTACAAATCCAAGAACGCTGGATTTGTTGAAGAGTTCCCCCACCCCACCCCACCCCCACTGCCCCCATAGGGTTTCTCTGGCTGTCCTAGACTTGCTTTGTAGACCAAGCTGGACTTGAACTCACAGAGACCTGCCTGCCTCTGCCTCCCTGAGTGCTGGGATCACAGGTGTGCGCCACCATGCTCGGCTTTTTTTTTTTTTTTTTTAAGGTTTTTAGTTTCAGAGAATGTGACTCCTCCTGAGGAGATATTGCATGAAGCCAAGAGACACACTCATCTGTCAGGTTTTGTCAAGTACACCTGTCACTTAGTTGGAAGAGGCCAGAGAGCCAATTAGTTAGGTTCCTATAATACTCCAACAGCTCCAAGGTGAGCATATGCAGGCCACAAAGTTGGCTATATTTCAGTCAGGGATGCTGGTCCAGAGCAGCCTCGCATGTGAAGGCAGACCGTCATACTGCATGCCCAGACTGGTCTAAGCTGGTTTGATTTACTTGTAAAACATCACTTTAAAAAAAAAAAAAAAAATGAGACAGTATTTCTATTCCAAGGGGCTTGTTTAGCATATTGTCTTAATAGAACAATAAACAGTCTTTCAAAATGGAGCATTTAAGTCCTGAAAGATTTACCAGGTAGCACGGTCCCACATTTTGAACTAGAAGTCACATAAATATTCTCTGGTCACTTGTATTAGAAGCATCCTTGAAGTAACATCAGCCAGTTGTTAAAGCTCTGCAGCTCTCAGGTAATGGCCCATTGATGAGGAAAACATGTTCTGCCCCAAGGCCAGTCTATCAAAAGCAGGGCCATGAGTCTCCTGGCTGGTAAGGTCAGCTCCTCTGGAGGAGTCTGTAATGAAGGATGTGATGTCATAGCCAGGAGGTAAAGCAACAACACTTATGGAAGCTGTCTGGCTTTTGTGTGGGAGGGGTTCAACTTCCAGGTACTTCCATGTGTGTGTGTGCAGGACCCTTTCATCTGACTGGAAGTGCTCTTTCCTGTTATGCTATTCTGGCTGGCCTTTGTGGGCCCTGGAAGTCCCTCCAGCGCTGGCTCATTGGCCCTCTTATGAGTAATCCTTTGCATGCCACCCTGCTGGCCTACCTGGAGGAGGGCAGGCATGCAAGGCTAGAGTGCTTATAGTTTAAACTAAATATGACCTAGGTTAGGACCATCTTCCTGACAAGGAGGATGTGTGGAGGAGGCCCTCAGGAAATACCTTATTTGGGGCCCGTGTGGAAAGGATACTAGGAAGAACCTTAAGCTATGCAGAAAGTAGGAGTGATAACGGTCCACTAACCTCTTCTCAGAGCTGCAGAGTTTGGGACACATAGTAATATGCCCAGGGCCAAGTCTGGGTGTCCCAGGGTGCTGTTACACATGGAATGTACTGATCCCAAGAGGCCAAATGACGTCCACAATTAGAATTTCTTTTGATAAGGCTCTGTGTTGAGGGGACATCTCTGTCTGTCAGAGGGTGGGTGACCACATTGAAAAGTCCCCACCATAGTTCAAACATACCTCTTTTATAAATATGGTGTCTATGTTTTCCAAATGAAAACAAATTCAGAAACGGTCCTACAAAACTTTAGAAATAAGCCAGCCTGTGAATGTATCAAATAAAAGAGCTTTAGGCTGGTGAGATGGCTCGTTGGGTAGAGGCACTTGCTGTGAGCCCCTGATGGCCTAAGTTAGATTTCCAGAACCCACATAAAGGTAGAAGAAAAACTGACTGCATAAAATTGTCCTCCCATCCCACACATGCTGCCAGACACATGAAGCATATTTTAAAATATTTCTAAGTTTTATCAATGGTCTTACCTTTGTCTGATAGCTACTGTGTCAGTATGAAACTGTAAAGCAATATGAAACTGAGGCTACTTCAGACAGGAAACCACGGGAGGGTCCAGGAGATTGAGATGTGCCTGAGTCTGTGCTGCCTGTCAGCTTGAAAGGGACCTAAAGGATGTGTCAGCCATCTGTTCCATGGGTCATAGGCCACGCTAATGGGACATGTGTGCCCACCTTGGTGGTTGAATGTTAAACTGGTGATAGCAAATAGTAGCATCCCAGCCATCAAGGTCAGCTGGTCAGCTACTTACATTTATTTCCAAAACAAGTTCCCAAATGGCAGTCTTCCCACAAGCTCTTGGTCTCAGAGTTTTGCTTCTTTGTTTTAAAATGCGTGCGTGCGTGCGTGTATGTATGCATGTAGCCATATTGAATCTCCTAGAGGTGGAGTTATGGGAAACTGTCAGTCATTTGGTATGGGTGATGGGAACTGAAATTGGGTCTTCTGCAGGAATAGTATGTCCCCATCTCAGAGGTTTTGAGATGAACTGTGAATCTTGCTGAGGTCTCCAAGATCTAGCAAATCTCCTTTTGTATCTCCCCCACCTCCTTCCCTCCCTCCCTCCTCTTCTCTCCTTTCTCCCTCCCTCTCTCCTTCTCTCCCTCTGTCTCTCCTTCCATCTTTTCCTTATATGCCACCCAGCCTGGCTTCTTTTGTATATTTTTTCCTTTCATCATGATCGATGGTTAACAGACTAACTTTATACGTATCACCTTGTTTCTGTTTTCAGGTGCTTTGGCTAGCAGAAGGGGAAGCCATCTTTCTCCTGCCCCATTTATAGCAGGTATTAGATGGATCTTGAGACTGTGTAATTTGTAAACAAAACAACAAAACACAAAACAACAACAAAAAGATATTTATTAGGCTCTGTTCTGGAGTCTGGTCAGACAAAGACAAAGACTGTGGGGCTATATCTAGGGAAGACCTTCTTGCTGTATTCTAAAGATCGTTGAGCCATCTTAGGATATGAAGTGAGAGAGCGTGTGAGCACAAGGAAGTGCAAGCTCAGTAACAGCACGCACAGGGGCTCAAGGCAACAGTGCCTTTGTGGTCAAGTCAACATCAACGGTCCCACTCTATTGCTCATCACAGCAGTGATTAAATTCTTACTTGGGTTTTTAGAGGATAATCTATATGACAGCATGTTGTAGATGACCACTACGAAAAGTATGTGAGTGTTGGAGGCAGAAAGACCCGGTCTATTATTCCTCAAGCAGCAAAAGTGAGCAAACTGCTAATGCTCTGAACCATGGCATTCCTGCCTACAAAACAGGTGAATGTAACCGACCACGCAGGCTGCAGTGCTGCTTGTATGGGTTACACTTTTATCTGGCGTCTCCATAGAAATGAGCTCAGATCCTTTCATTCTCCTGCCACTCCCGGCATCTTTCTATTCTGGATTCTTAAGTTGTGTTAAGAAGATCCCCCTGGTGGTAGGAGGGATAGAGAAGATGTTTACCTGTCTCTACAGGGGTGCTGTCAGAACAAGATGGAGCTACTGGGGAACAGGTGGCGACATTCTTGTTGGGAAATCTTCTTGCTTCATGCTCCTCTGACTGAGAAAGAGCCCTCTTGCCACCAGATCAAAATTCTCTGGTGGTTTACAGTTCCATTGCATAAGCAGACCTGGCTCTCTTATCTAGAGGAGTTTAGTTACAGTGGGCCTCCTTGGGCGGTGAGTCTCTTCTTAGCTGTGGCTCTGGCTGTTGACACTGTCCCCACACCTATCACCCATGTTTCAGGATCCTAGACTTTGGGTGTGTTCTTGGGATCATGATGTGCTATCCCTATACTGTGTGGTCATCCACTATGCTTGCTACTGTGAAGCTGTAACAGTTGTGCCTATGCTCTGTGGGAATCATGTGCAGTTGTGCTTTCTTTTAGAAGAGTGGGAACTCTCAAAAGACATTCAGAATCTCAGTAGAAACCAGAAGACTTTTCATTTTCTCTCATTGCTTCGGGGAATGATGGTGGCTCTATCACTATGAAATTATAAAAGTATAATAGAGTAACTATACATATGTGTGTGTGTGTGTGTGTGTGTGTGTGTGTGTGCGCGTGTGTGCGTGTGTGTGTGTTTATGTAACTATCATCTGCCTGTCTGTCTATATCTATCTGTCTATCATCTGTAACTGTCATCTGGCTGTCTATCTGTCTGCCCGTCTGTCTGTTGGTTTGTCTGTCTACCTATCATCTATCACCTATTTTTCCAGCACCATAGAAAATGACCATTCCTGAGCTGTTAGAGTCAGTCAGTACAAAGGAGATAACTTCCGAGACAGTCCAAGTTGAATGTTACAACACTGCAACCTAAAGGACCTACGTGGTTAAACAAATTGCCCAACTTTATAATACCAGCAAAGCAGAGAATGTGGCCCTAATCTCCTTTTAAATCTGTTTTTGTTGTTATCTCTAAATGTATGAGAGTAGGAAACATATGAAGATAAAGTTATTGCTACAGTTCTGTAGCTAAGAAGAATCAAGATCAAAGCATTGATAGGTTCTGGGTCTGGTAAGGTCTTAGACTCTCTTCCAAGACAGTGTCTCATTGCTGTGTTTTCTTGAGGGGATAAAAATGTTGTGTTCCTACACAGCTGAGGGATGGAGGGGCCAAACATACTTCTTCAAGCCCTTTAACTAGAGATCTTATATCATCTGTGAGGTGCTACCTTGTCACTTCCTCACCTCCTGGATGCCCCACCTTTTAATGTTATCACATTGATAAATAAGCCTCAAAAATAGGTTTGGGGAAAACACATTCAGCCACAGCAAGTCCTTACTATACCATTCGTTTTGTTTGTTTGTTTATTTTGAGGTAAGGTCTGGTATTCACTTTGTAACCAGATTGGCCTCAAACTCATAAAGATCGGCCTGCCTCTGCCTCCTGAGTGTTAAGGTTTAAGATGTATGCCCTATTCATTTTTCAAAAAGATATTTGGTGGCACATGAAAGCTTAGAACCAACTTTTATCCGTGTACCTTGTTTATGAAAAATTGGCGTCCCCCAATTTCCGAAAGAGTCAGAGATTCATTATGTAGACTGCTGAGCAAACCGCAAAATTGACTGTCCTTTATCCTGGCAGGCAGGTTCTCCAGACCGGATTCTACCCCAGGGTTCCAAGTCAGCATCACCATGCACCTCACAACATGGGTATCTGAAACTGCCATCCCATGCTCTTAAGGGCTTCTGGCTGAGTGCGTGGCAATCCAGAGGTCCTAGGAGTTCAAAGCTGACAGATGATATTCATCTCCCCTAAGAGTTCTTAACAAGACCCCCGGGGCCTATTTATGCTCCACCCCATCCATGCTGCTTGCCTGGGTCCTAGTGAGCGTCTGATGTGAGTGGAGGCCTTTGCCTTCTTCCTAGTGGTCTGTGGGGGAAGACAAAAGCAGTTCCACATGGAGAACACGTTAGACGTTCTTTGCCTCAGCCCTCCCTCTTGTTTCTTTCTCAGAAACCTGAAAGGGTCAAGCTTGCCCTTTCACCAAGGCCCCAAACCTATCACTCTCATTGTTTTAAAAAGAATTTCCTGGCCTTGAGTCTAAAATTAAGTTGCCCTTTGGTTGCTATTTTGTATGTTCCTGCCTCTCCTGGTGGCCATAGAGCCCTTTTGTCCCTCCTTCTTTGTAGGCACCCTCAGGAGAGCTCAGAGGACATTGGCTGTACCTCCCTTCTGGCCTCTCAAGGTAGCAGGACTAGTGTGCCCAAGAATCAGCTGGATGTCCCTGTGCCCTTCTGAGAGAACCTCATCCTGACCAGAATTCCTCCTTAGCATCGCCCAAAGAATTCTATCTGACATGCGTGGCAGCCAGTGTAAGGAAGTAGGAAGGTGCCTTACACAGCATCTTCTAGGGCCAATCTATTAGAAGTCTGTGGGGTGCCTTATGCATTGCAGTGTTTTATAATCCTCACCACATGAGAGCCCAGTAATTGCTCAACCTCAGGAACTGCCTAAGCCCCACTTTTTTCTTCTGAATAGCCAGTCAGTAATATGGGAGAAAAACACTGTTTGAGTCTGGCTTTGGAAAGAATGAGGCCACAGTGTGAAAGCATGAATACGTGACAGGGACACTGTTGTGAACACACATTGTGGCTCTGACAACTTTTGGCCCAATAGGCTTTGCTTTTCTGTCCCAAGGGGCTGTTGATCTGATGAAGATTGCCAGTTACAAGGTCAGGGGAAGGAATGTGTTCAGGTCAGCAAAATGGAGAGTTTGAGTTGGCAAGGAACGTGCAGACCATCAAGCTATTCTCTTCCGGAAGCAAAAGCTTAGGGAGGTCAAGTGACAGGCCAGAGGTTACACAGCTCCACGGTGGTGGAACAGGACTATACACAAGCTTCCTGCTTTATAGGCCTCTGTGTTCCTGGTAGAGTCTATGAGCGTCTGTGACATTCCCAGAACACAATACAGTTATCCTAGATGACAAATCACAATGTCCATCCTGCCCAGTGCTGACTCGACTGTAATTCTGGATTGAAAAAAATATCTTGAAGTGTTTATCGTGCCTTCTATGTTTATGGCTTGAGGCTAAGCCCCAGGTTTCAGTAGTCAACCAAAGAAAAGGCAGTGTTTCTGAAAGAACGCAAGGAAAGGAAAGAAAGGAGGGAGCTCATGGGCAAACACCTGCAACCTGACGGCTGTTTGGCCAAAGCTGGAGAGGTGCTGAGGAACAGCTCACACACTTCCCCGGATGCACTGACTCCATATGTTTGTGACTTGGTATTATAAAAACATTCCCTTATTCCCTCTTTTCAATTTGGGGGCACTTTGGGAACTATGAACAAATAGAATGGCTTTGGGATGTAGCAAGATTAGAAGGGGAGGGAGGATGGGGGAATGGTGGCTCTGCAGACATGGCTACCTGCAATGGAGAAGGAGCTGGACCTGACTAGAGAGAGAGAGAGAGAGAGGAGAGAGAGAGAGAGAGCACACAAGGGAACTCGTCATTGTAAGAAGAGGGGATGTGGTCCCTAGTAGATTTAGTTCACCCTTAGAGCAGAACAGTGACAAAGTAGTGTCTTTGGTCTACTGGATTCCAGAACTAGGTTGGTGGGATGTTTAGGTAGCAGGTTCCCGGGTGCTCTCCCATAATGCCTCTCTGCAGAGATGCACACTGAATTGTTCTTCAGAGTAAGAGTGATAAGGCATGCCAGAGACTTCAAGGGCCGATTGTTTGTTGGCTACGTGGCTCCCACTCTTGGGGAATGCTCGGAAACCACCACTCATGCTTTAAGCTCTGCTGTGGGCCACCACAACTGTATCCACTTAATGGTCTTTTTTCCTTCTATAGTGTTAGCTATTACTTCTTTGTTCTTATATTCTTATTTCTCCTGTCACTTCAGACTTTTGAATCTGAATTTTCTTCCATAGGCCCATGTTTTTGAAGCCTGGCCCCCGAGCTTGTGTTATGAGTTTGAAAGCCATGGAGCCTTCAGGAGGTGGGGCCTGGGTGGCACAAGAAGTGCCTGAGAGGAATTATGGAACATCCCAATCGCAGCCTAGCTTCTTCCCAGTCAGCTGCTGTAGAACCAGTCACCGTGGTGCGCTACTGCACCGCAGACCAAGATGCTCATCTTTGCCTTCCCTGGCATCCTTTTTGCTTCACCTGCCAATTTCCTTGAGTCTATGCTCAAACTAGGTTCCTTACGCAACCAGCCCTGACTTCTTTCTTTCTTGTTTTAGAGACCACTCTACCACGTTGCTCTGCCATCCCGCTATCTAAACACGACTCAAAGCATCACTATAGTCCACCTTCCCTACCCGTGCCCGAAAGCTCAGTGTTTACACTGCACATGAGCAAGCCCTCTGTGTGTCTTTGTTTCTTTTTTCTCTTTCCTTACTTTGTCTCATTCAAAAAAATCAACATCCATTCTCCCTTCAGAGAACTGCGTTTCTGTTTTCACCTTCAACTCTGTGATGACACAAATCTAAGTCTTTCTTCATATCTGGATTAGGCAAGATTAATGAGGCTTTGTGTGAGGTAGGTACCTGAAGTCAGCAATTAATCTGAAGACTATTTTAATACAATTTTCAAATTCGTAATTAAGGTAAAAATCGTAATGAAAAAAACATTTAATTTGAATAATCTGAAACTAAAAGTGAAATCTGGGTCAGCAGTATAGATTTACATTCTTGCATCAGCTCCCCGTGTAGCTTGACAGGACTCTTCCTAACTGTCCCACCTCTTCATTGTCTTCTACTGCCCTGTCCATCCTCCTTAGTGCCATGAAGTGATTCTGTCTAGAATGTATTGAGTTAATAAGTCACATACACAACCTCCAACTTCTGGTGTTCATGGCTTCTAGCCTGTACTTCAGGTCTAATTATTTGTGCTTATTACATCCCATGACAGGGTGTCCAAGATAAATGCTTTGCTCCAAGGTTTGTCCCCACCAGAGAAAGTCTCCAGCTTTCTCTCAGTTGCCTGAACCTCTTTTCATCCCTCCTTCTGTAATTGTGTCTATCTTGAACTTTAGGCCTGCCATCTCCTTTACACTTTGATTTCTTGGCCATTCACCAGTGTTCAATATCAACCAACCTACAGTTCTCATCTTAGCTTGCTTTCTCTAGAAAGGCTTCCCTAGCTAGTGTCTGTAGCTGGCCTTTGCTACTTTGTGGGTTCTTCTTGCTCAACCCTCTATCACTAGATAGGAGAGGAAGAAGGAGAGAGGGGAGAGAGAAGGAGGGGGTGGGGGACGGGACGGGGGAATCCCTGAATCTAATATTTAATTTCTTTCCTTTTGTTTCTTCATTGAGCATGGCTACTAACAAACCACGCCCCCACCACCTCCACACCCCAGTCACCAACAACCCCCGATCATGCCTCTTAGGGTCCTAGCATTTATAAACTTTCTGGAAAAGTCCCAGGCAGCTAGTCAGGTCTCAGAGTCTTTGCAGCTCAACTTTGTTTCTTTCAGAGGACTCTCAACTTACCCGGGAAGGGACGGGCCTAGTGAATCTGGTCAGTTTCAGGGACTTCTGTTTACCTTCCTGTTTAGGAGCTTCCATGAAGGATGACATGTTTCAATCTAGGAGGAAACTGTTATGTAATAGCTCCTAAGGGCGTGATTCGTTTCTTGCTCCTGTTCCATTCTGAGAATCCCACATAATGCTTGGCGTGGACTAAGTGTAGCATCCACTAATTCTGTGCCTTCGCAGTGGCATAGCTCATCAAATACTATGGAATATACATGCGTATACATACATGCATGGGATTAGTTTTTACTGAGGCTGAGTCCTGCTCATTAGAACAGGCTGGACTGAAACTAGTCATTCTCCTGCCTCAGCCTCCCAAGTGTCCGGAATTACAAGTAAGTGATACCATGCCTGACTTCTCACAGTCAGTTTTGAGCAAACTGTTTTTGAGCTGCACAGCTTCAGGTAGAAGAGGCTGTCAGAAGTCAAGTCGAACAGGGCTAGACTTCTGTCGTCTCCATCATGTTACGAGCAGGGTAGCCTGTGGCAATTTGCTTTCCCTCTACCAGCGTCAGTCTGCTCTTCTGTGAAATGGAGATAAGGGTGCTAGCTCTTTACAGGATGGTGGCGTGATTCAGAATGGCCACACTTAGAGGGTCTAATGTGCCAGCTGGCACTGGCAGGTGCGTGGTGCGCATCAGTTCCTTTCAGCAACCACTTGGGGAAGAGCAAATGAGAAACTGCCAGATGCTTTTCTTCAGACTGCAGCGGGGATGGGGGTGTTGCTCAAACATCTCACTGATGTATCTTCACTTGCAGCCAAGAAAGGAAGGTGCAAGCGAAGAGCCTTGCCGTGCAGCCGCTTATTTTAGGTGGTTCTCTTTAAACCGTGAGGTGGGGGCTGCACCACCTAGATTTCTGACCTAACAGCCTGCTTCTTTCTCCTCAACTGGGACGGTTTCGCTATGAGTGGAAGCTGTTGATGTGGCTCTGTTGAGTAATAAGGTCATTCTATACTCTACGAAATGGCTATGAAGTAGGTTCGTGAAATGTCTAACAAACAGGCAGGTGTTTAGACGACAGGACTGCGAAGGGCTTCTCAGAAGCATCTGCCAGTGGAGATGCTTGCGGTTCATGGCCGACCAACCATATCTCGCTCACAAAAACAGTCCTCCGGCTTGATTGAGGGCAGCCGCAGAGGGAGTAGGTCTGAAAAAGAGTTTCTTTCTTCTGTTTTTGGTTGCACACATATGTATATGGGGTGAGGGTGGGGGTGTGTGTGCATGTGTGTGTGTTCGCCCCTGCATTGGTGCATGAGTGTGTGTGGAAGCCAGAGGCTGGTGTTGGCTAGCTTCCTCCATCACTCTCCACTTTGTTTCCTGAGACAATATCTGTCTCAGAATTTGGCTTGCAGGGTTGGCATGGAGGAAGACCCCTTGTCTCTGTCTCCAGGGCTCTGGGATCACAAGTGGCCTATCCAGCTTTTTATGTGGGTTCAGGGTCTGCAACTCCTGCTGTCACATGTGCATAGCAAGTGCTTTGTCACAGAACCATCTCCTAAGCACCATAGTTTCTTCTTTCCTTTTAAAACATTTATTTATTTATTTACTGTATATGTGTGGTATGGTGGGTACCCACACACTTATGCCAAGGCATGCATGTAGATGTCAGAGGCCAGCATTCTGGAGTTGATTCTACTTATTCCCTGAGTCCTGGAGGGTGAACTGAAGTTGTCAGGCTTGGCAGCAAGTGCCTTCATTCAATGAACCATATTTATCTTAAGCAGGTTTTTTTTCTTTCTATTTTTTGTTAATTTAATTTTTTGAGATTATAATATAATTACATTATTTCTCCCTTTCATTTCTTTCCTTCAAGCCCTCCCATAAGGGGCTGGAGAGATGGATTAGAGGTTAAGAGCACTGACAACTCTTCTAGAGGTCCTGAGTTCAATTCCCACCAATCATATGGTGGCTCACAACCATCTATAATATGATCTAAAGCTCTCTTCCCGGTGTGTAGGCATACATGCAGGCAGAGCACTTTATACATAACAAATAAATAAATTTAAAAAGCCCTCCCATATGCCCTACATATCCCTTGTTGCTCTTTTTTGGATTCATGGCCCGTTTGTTCATATATATATATATTTATATATAATCTGTGTATATATGTGTATGTATATGCATATACATCTGTATATATTCCTAAATATAATCTGTTCAGTATATATGATGTTACTTGTATGTTTCAAGCACTGGATAACTAACTTGTGTACTCTTCCTGCTCCCAGCCTTCCTTAGTTGTCCATAATTCTTTGTGTAGAGTTTCAGCCTTGTGGGCCTCACCCCGTCTGGTTTGGTATGTCCATTGGTGTCATCCTTGTGAAGCTCATGGTTTCTTTTTAAGAATAAAAACAGGTTATCCTTTTTGACTGAAAGCTTTTCATTTTAATTTATAGCTTTTGTTTTGAGACACTATTTCTTTAAGTTACTTGAACTTGCTATAGAACCAGGCAGCCTTCGAACTCACCATGCTTGTGCCTCAGCCTCCTAAAGTAAAGAAAGATCTTGAACTTGCTATTCTCCTGCTCCAGCCTCCTGAGTAGCTGGTGCTATAGGCTTGTGCCACCAGACCTACCTGTATATACTAAGTTAAAATAATCCCTACCTTGTACTGATGACAAATTTTCACGTAACGTGCTCATTACATACATTTAATAAGTAAATAATTTTATTCAACACATTTTATATGTAATTTTTATTTATATGTAGTTTTCTTATACATTACAATTTAAATTTTTAATTTTATATGCATGGGTGTTTTGCTTGCATGTATGTCTATGCACCGTGTGTGTGCCCAGTACTCCTGAAGGATGGAAGAGAGGGGCACTGGATCTCCTGGAACTGGAATTAGATATGGTTGTGAAGGTCATGGGGGCACTGGGAAGTGAACTCAGGTCCCCTGGAAGAGCAGCAAGTGCTCTTAACCACTGAGCCATCTCTCCAGCCCCTCAATTCTTCTACTTTATGAGTTCAGTGTACTATTTCCATTTTATGAAAGAATAAACTAGTGCTTATACTAAGCAGTGGGCCTGTACACCCATGAGTAAGTGTTAGAGCCCAGGTCTCCATTTATATATACTAAAATTCATCTGATTTCAAGAGATAGGCTTTTAAATACTGTGGAATATAGTTTTCTACATAGCAGTTTTGGTTTTCTTACACTGTGTATTTTGTGTATTTAATAAAACTAATAAGGAGGTGGCAAAAATTTCCAAATACTACCAGAAATAGTTCTTACTTAGCAACTGATGTCATCAAAACCCACCTCTACCATTTAACAACAAATGAAGTGGATTTTATGGTGTACATCCCTCTTTCCCCCATTTTCCTGTGACTTTTATCATCTATTCTATGACACTGGGCTGTCCTATGAGAATATTCTTTTATGTTTTTATAGAGGGAGATAACACTAACAGAAAAGACCCAGACTGTGTTAAGTCTGAGATGGTCAATATTCTATTCACTGTGAATGTTTTTGAAGCTTATAAAATATATGAAAGTATGGATGGGAATAAAATAAAATATATGAAAGTATGGATGGGAGTCATAGTCTAAATCAGAAGTTCCTCTCATTCCTTGTGAGTTTGGAGGGCAAAGTGTGTGAGAATGAATGGCAGGTTCTGAGTGACAAATGGTCCCTGGATATCTGTGATTAGATAGTGTGACGCCATATTTATAATAAGGGTGAACTATAAAGTGTTTTCTCCTAATGCGTGCCATTTTATTTTCACTGGTCACAGAGGCAGGGGCCTATCAACATTTTTGAAGATCCTCGAATGACCTGTGGTTTCCAGTCTAGTTATCATCAGCAAAGACTTCTTTATCCACTCTGGGATGAGACGGCCACTCAGGAAGTTCCCACCGGCCTTGAACACTGTGGCTCAGGTAGGAACATAAACAAAAGCGGGAATGAGGAGAGAGCTGAAGGGCGAAAGCAATCTGCTGAGGGCTGTGTTCTGTGAAAGGACACCGCACAGCGTACATGGATTCAGATGCTATTGTTCTCTCCTGGAAAGCCCCGCGTCTTCTCAATAACTCTGTGCTACTTCATTGTCCAACAGGAAGGTGATACTCTACTAATTGGCCCAGGAGGGGTTGCTTCCGGTCTCTGTTCTGTAAACAGTTTCGTTCCTTCTGTGCGCTTTCCACCCTTTAGGATGGTTGTTGACAAACACGTTTTAACATCATAAACGGTAAACGATGAAATGGACTAGCCATTTTCAGGATGGAACTTCTTTCGTTTTTCATCATGATCTTTTTACTCTCCACTGGCATCTGTGGTTCTCTTTCCAACACCCCTGTCCCCCTCCCCAACCACCTTTGCCAGCAGCTTCCTTGATCCTTCTTTCTGACTTGCTGGGTACAAGGCCACCCTCTCCTGAGCTGGAGTGAGACTTCCCAGGGGACCTGTCTGTAGCAAATCTGCTTGCTTGCCCCAGGACCAACCAAAGCAGTCCCAACTTATCAGTGTTCTGTTTTCAGGGTTGTATTCTGTTGCTTTTGTATTCCATTAGCCTTGGTTTACTTATTAGCATCTGAAGAAAATAATAAATGTAAAACTTGAATTTGGGCCTCTGAGTTTAATTGTCCTTGAGACCAAGTTATAATGGCATACATAAAATATAATGTATGCGATGTGTCTATAAATATATGCTGTGTGTATGACAATAAACAAAACAAAATCTGTCAAAACTTTCTATCAGGTTAAAATTTGTACCATAAGAAATGTCATTGCTCTGACATATTGAAATATGTAATTCTCAGGAATTACACAGGTGAAGCTATGAGCCTGGGAATAATTTCTGAAATCGAAGTGGAATTCTTTGTTGTGGTGGTTGTTCAGTATCCTCCTGACTTATAGAAAGTAGCTTGTAAAATAGTGAGAGAATGAAACAAAGTATCTGCTTGGTTGTCCGTGCTTCATCTTGAAGCAGAGAGGAAGGGAGGGATACAGAGCACAGGGCTTCGCCCAGGCAGGAGTGTACGGTGGTGGGCGGGACAGTATGGGAGGCACTTCATGGTTCCTGGTTCATCCTGGCAAGACAGAATGGCATCAATATTCTGTTTCTCAGTGGACAGTGATATTTGAAGGACTCTTTGACACCCAACAGGGAGGCAGATGTAGTAACATCTATGATGTCCTTTTATTTTTGGCATCGTTGGGTTTTAAAAGTGGCCAAAAGCATACAACAAACTTCTCAGCTGTGTACCCATTACACAAAGAGGTTGAGAGAGTTCTGTGCTCATACAAAGGTTAGACCTCAAGATTTAAGGTGTAAAGACACACAAAAAAAGTGGTCCAGTAAAATTCTGAACAAATTAGACTTCATCTGTAAAATCAGAAGACCCACATTGTTGTGTGTGCCCAGGTCTACATAACTTTTGAATACTATTAATGTCACAAGCCTTAGCATTTTGTTTGTTTGTTTGTTTTGGGGTTTTGAGACAGAGCTTCTCTGTGTAGCTTAGCTGTCCTGGACTTGTTTTGTAGACCAGGCTGGTGTTGAACTCACAAAGATCATCCTGTCTCTGCCTCCCAAGTGCTGTGATTAAAGGTGTGTATCACCATGCCCAGCAGCCTTAGAGTTTTTATTCACTAAATGCAGCTGTGATTAAAGCTACTTGCCTTAAGCTTTTGCTCTGATGGCATTCCACTTATTACAAGCTGAATATTATTTGCATCTGAGTTTCTCTGCATACTTGCCCTTAACCTCAAGGTGAGAATATCTTTTCTTCCCAACAAAGAGATATAGCCTTTCTGTTTCTTAACTGAGGGGGAACATTACTCGTGATGACATCTTATTGTCCTTCTTGCCAATGTTCTCGAAATTTAAAACATTTTTTACTTCAAGAGCCAGAGAGACAGTTTCTATAAAATATATGAATAACAATTCAAGCTGTTCTTAGCTTCAAAATGCCAAGAGTTGTTAGCAGTGTGATATAGTGCTTTGTCCCAAAGCTTATGGTTACAGGACAGAAGCTGGAGTTGCCTGGACATGTGGCTTTGGGATGGGAATAGTAACCATTCTTAGAATGGGCCGAAATGTCATCCATTGCATGTTGAACGACAGACAGCTTCCATGGGTCTGGCTCCCTACCAGCGGCTGGCAATCTGTTTGCAAATAGAGGTAGTAGCTCCTACTTCCTTAGGCTCCCTCTGATGGAAAGCTCTGGCAAGAACCTTGAGCTTGCCTTGTCTATCTTTACCTTGTGAGCCATGTCTACATAAAGGAGCTGCAGGATCTCTTTCTGGGCCGCTGTCCAGTTCTCCTCAGCCATCGGTTGTCGTTTGGAAGGCATTTGTGGGGTTATAAAGAAGGAGGATGAAGACGTGGATGAACAAATGAATGATTTCTCCAGCTGTGGCATGTGTGTGTGTGTGTGTGTGTGTGTGTGTGTGTGTGTGTAGATGTGCGGAATAAAAAGAAAGGGAGAAAAAAATTACTCTAGGCTTTTTCCCCATCTTCTTTCATCCTATTTATAACTTCAGTTTCCTTCCCCTCCTCGGACTCATGGCTGCTTCCCATCGCTGCTCTGCCTCACGTTTGTGCTCTCAGAACGGATGAATGAATGGACTTCTTTTCCAAGGATTGCACATCTGTCAGTGACTGGAATACTGACAGGAGGGGCCAGCCATGAACACCCAGCCTCCCTCACAGTGGCCTTCATCAGAGCATTGTTGTCATTCATTCATGAAGGGGCAGAGGCTGAGGAGGAGAGCAATGGAAGGGGGGAGGGCAACAGAGAATAAAGCTGAGCTAAGCCTTAAATACGGAAAGGCTCACTAATAAGAGAAAGAGAGCCCCGGGAACTAGGAAAGCTAGGAATAGGTAAAAAGAAATAGATGAGGAAAATTGAGACGCGTGGAACTGACAGGAAAAAAAAAAAGGTGGGCATCGCTAGAGATGGAGGTGGTCTTGAGAAGAGAAGATGAAAGATGAAGGAGAAGGGGCAGAGAAGTAGGGAGCTCAGAAAATTACAAGAGAAGGAGAAGAGAAGAAATGGTGTGAGAGAAAAATACGTGATTCTGAGGACATTCGCTACAACTAAAAAGGGAAGTCGAATTTGCATGCAATTGCCTGTGCAGCTGTACATTGCTTCACAACGATCTTGCAGTCATCATTTTCTTTCATTTTTACCTCCTCCTCCCTCTGCCGTGGGCCCCCTCCTCGCTATCAGCCGGGAGCCATTATGGAGAGCCAATGGGGGCCTGAGGGCTGGTGTTCTGCATGAATGAATGGGCCCTTTCTGTTTCAGCTTCTAGGCATCCTTCTGTCAGGGAACCTTGTGAATCAATGGAGCTCCTTACACAAGCCAGGGCTGTAATGTCTGTTACTGTTTATAGTCTGCCTGGAGTGCAGCCCACTGACCCTGCCTTGTTTCTGTTCCCTTCCTCTGTTCTGCCCCTCAGCTTCAGCACCTCCCTCTCCATCATCATAACAAGAATGGCTGTGTGTGTCAGGCTCCTGCTCCCTGTCTCTGAGAGCTCACTAAACTGTTGCTGTCGTGAGCTGTTAGGGCTAGTTCCTGCCCACAGACCCGTTGAGAAGTAGCAGGGTAGATACAGCCATTCTCACATAAAACAGTAAGCCTTGAAATGGAGCTCAGTCCTGACTGGAGGCAGGCAAAGCTCGTCTTCTATTGGGAATTAGAAATCAGAGATGGAGCTCAGTCCTGACTGGAGGCAGGCAAAGCTAGTCTTCTATTGGGAATTAGAAATCAGAGACATGGAGACAAACATGACCATGGTTCAGCCATAGCTGCCAGCTGTCCATATGTGATTTCAGCCTCTCGGTTGGGCCCATCATGAGTGACCATAGCATGCGTCGGAAAACACAATGCCCTAGCCCTCTTCCAGAGTGATATCATCACTTTTGTTTTTTGTTTTGTTTTGTTTTGTTTTTCATTTCAGGTTTTATTTTTCAAATACAGGGATAGATTTGGTCTTGAATTGTCCCAGTTTTTGACAGTGGCATTTTGATCATGTACACCCAAGTCAAATACCTGTGTGAGCTTGGAGGCAGTGCACGGACCACAGAGCATGAAAGAGAGCAGGTTTCATCCCTGTCACCACAGCCCTTGATTTGATCTACCAGCCATCGCTTTTGTCCTTATATAATGCAGTTTGGTATATTTTGGTTGCTGAGTGCACTAAAACCTTCATTTACCTGCCTGCACCAAATCCTGCTGCTTCTCAGCTGTTTGGAATAAAAAAAAAAAACACTATAGGAGATCACTTAGATTATAGTTGATCTTCCTCACTGTGTGACCTTGGGCAACTTGATCTTCTTCCTATGCCAGCAGCAGCAGCAGCAAGAAGAAGAGGAGGAGGAGGAGGAGGAGGAGGAGGATTGAATCTTAGAGAGATAAACTTTAAGTCTTGCTCTAGACTCATTGAACTAGAAACTCCAGCGTCTGCTCAAGCACAGGCTTTCATGCTCCATTCCAGGGTTAGGACAGAAGAGTGTTTGGTCCTTGCACACTTCCAGGAGCTGCCCCTGTTATTACTGCTGGAAGTCCAGAGATTGCACTCTGAGAACCACCCAGTTCATACCTGCGAAGCGTGAAGCATGTCAGCACACAGTAAACCTGGTGTGCACGCTTGCTATTGTAAACCATAGTCTTCAAGCGCCTTTTGACTCATTGTCCGGTAAAGTATATTTTTGCAAATCCAAAATGTCTAAGGGTTGAGTCAGAAAGTGACCCACTGATTGGTTGAACTCATTTGATGGCCAGAGGCACGTGGTGGGTCCTAAGAATACAGACAGGGAAATAGAAGGCACCGTCCTTGCCTGCAAGCAACTTTAAAAAAGAAATTGTGTATGTGGGGCACATTTTATTTTTTTTGTGATAGAACAAATGGTTCCCACATGGAATACCACACTTAAATATGACACAAGCTTGGCAGGATCAGGGGGGTGACTTTGGATCTCACTATTTAAAATTTCTAAAACAAATGTACTAATAAAATGGTGGAGCTGAAAAAAAAAAATGTCTTTCCCAAATAAACTGTAGACGTTCGTGTGGGAGACATGTTGAGAGGCCAGGTTCATGGGCTTTCCCAGGGCTCCGTCTTCAGGCCCAGCGGCTGGGAGGGATCAAACCTGGGCAGTGTTTGGAAATGGCTGCTGACAGCCAGGTGGGATGTTTCAGTGGGAAAGCAGGAGACTCCAGTTTGGCTTTCAAGTGTTGAAGACACGCCAGCATGACTTCAATGGAGACTCACCTTCCTCTGAAGTGTTTATGCTCATAGCAGGTTTGTTCTTTCAGCTGATTGTGTCTGATGGCCACAGGGCTTAAAAACCATCATTTTAAGCTCCATCTGCCGCACATACAGGTTCTGTCTTTCTTCAGCACACATTTTTCTTTTCTAGAGCACTTTTTTTTTTTTTTTTTTTTTTTACAAAAAAGATTTCCTTGTTCTTCTAAAACAGTTCTAAGCCCATGAGCCTGTGAGTGTCCTGGATTTGTAACACTGGATAGTACAATATTGGACTGATCTGTCCTAGACAGAATACTGGGCTGGTCCTGTCAGAGACTTGAGGTACCCTATAGTAAGGTGAATGAGGAGTCCCTCAGGGACCCCCATCCTCAACGTTTTATTGAATTTTCTTGATTTTTCCAACTCACTGGGGAGCAGTGTAAACTTTCAAAAGGCAGTTCCTTGCAGCTAATCTGTTTTTATCATTTTCTTTAAAATATTTATTTACTTATTTTTTTGAGACAGTCTGTATGCAGTCCTGGCTGGACTGGAACAGGCTATATAGCCTAGCACTGGGGAATGCTCCTCTTTTATGCAAATAGGGTCTGAGCACTGAGGGAGATAGGCAGCTTGGGTTGCTCTGACTCTCATTTGGCAGCTGGGTTGTCTCAGAAAGAGCTAACTATAATCCTGTCTCAACTTTCATTTGTCACAGACGACCAGGCCTAACTGCCCTGATTAGGAGGGTGCCTACGAACGCTTGAGGCTGAACAGTCTTGTCACGCACCCTATCCCGTCACATGTCTAAGGGGCTTTAAGCATGTGCCAGGATCGGGGCGTAGGTGAGCCTGGCCCCAAATCTGCTTACCACAGACTCTTCTGTTATTGTCGGCCCCCTGTGCTTTTTTGATATCCATGAAGCAAGAAGGTGCATGACTCTTTTTCTTTCTTTCTTTCTTTCTTCCTTTCTTTCTTTCTTTCTTTCTTTCCTTCCTTCCTCCTCCTCCTCCTCCTTGTCCTCCTCCTCCTCTTCTTCCTCCTCCTCCTCCTCCTCTTCTTCTTCTGCTTCTTCTTCTTCTTCTTCTTTTTCTTCTTCTTCTTCTTCTTGTGTTTTGAGACAGGGGTTCTCTGTGTAGTCTTGGCTATCCTGGACTCCCTTTGTAGACCAGGCTGGCCTCGAACTACGGTTGATCTGCCTGCCTCTGCCTCTGCCTCTGCTGGGATTAAAGGCTTGCGCCACCAAGCCCACCCTAAGGGGCATGACTCTGACCTAATGAGTCTCATTGCCCCTTGGTGCATCCTGCCCTCCCACTCCCTCCTTCCTCCTCCTCCTTGTCCTCCTTTCTCCTCTCTCCCTCCCCTCCCCCCATATCATATATTACACATATATTACATCTGCCAACATTACCCTTCATTATAACTCATTCCCCCAGCAAAGAGAGAAGTGCACCCAGGAAGAAGAGTCCAGGGCAGTTAGGAATTGGGGCTTACTGGATTGATGCAAGGGGAGGTGGGGGAGGGTGGGCTGGGGCTTTGTGTTTATGAGAGAATGAATCCCCTCTAAGGGTGCTGGGAAAGGAAGGAGACCTAGGTGCAGAAAGAGGCCCTCTTACCTCAGCAGGCCTAGGACAGTGACAATTAGCACGTAAGCCTGCTGTTGGCCTGACCACCTGATAGATAAACTCCTTGTTTCCAAAAAAAAGTCAAGGAAGTAACAGCATTGCACTGCAACTCCCAGGGGGCTCTGGAGGGGGGAGGGAGAAGTTCTCTTAACTTTTTCAAACCGCAACTATTTAGTCCGAGTTGGGAAAAGGTCCCGGGGGCACCAAGTTCTTATTGGATTCTAGCAGTTTGACCCCTCTTCTGGAACGGGGCGGGGGCGGGGCGGCCACTGCTGCCTGGTGTCGCCTGTTCGTCTCCTCTCTGCTCCCGTGGGCCGGTTGCTAGCCGGCGCTGCGGATCTCTGTGAATGGAAATCGTCGGGTGGGTGGATGATGTGAGAGGGCTGGAGCTGAGCGGCGAGGGGGTGTGAGAGCCGAGGGGGTGGGGACGGCCAGGCAGGGACAGCCTGTGGCGCTCACGTCTGGCCGGGAGAGACTCTCTGCCTCCAGATGTTCAGTGTGTTTATAGCTGCCAGAGCAAGAGACCAGCTCCCTCGTTAAGAAGTTGCTTTCTTGAGCAGCAGCTTCTGCAGCTGGAGGCAGCGCCCTCCCTTCCCCCGGGCTGGTCCCTCACCCCGACCCCGCCTTCCTCCTCTGCAATCCTCCCAAAATACACGAGCACACAAAAAGAAAAACACCAGCAGATTTTTTATTTCAGAGAGTAAACACTTGGGCCGTGGGGGTCTGGAGGTTATGGGAAAAGAGGAAACCATCCAGCTAATCAGGCAGCACACACTTCCCCCGCTGAAATAAAACAGAAATCTTTGCTCCGCAGGACTGCCTGGTTAACCCCGGCACTGCCAGCCAGGCAGCACCCCAGCTGCCCGCCCCCAATGTGGAGCGGCCAGGCCCAGGCTTGGCAGCTTCAAGGCTGACTCTGGGAGGGGAGAGGCATGGCCTGCCTGGCCTGCCTACTGTTCCCTTGGTTTGTGGTGGCACATCTGCTTAAGAAATAGATGGTTGGAACAGATGAGATACTGGGATTAGATTTAGTTTGCAAGAGACTCGTGGGAGTTCTAGGTAGGTGCAAGAGCAAGCAAGCTCACCACTCCCTGCCCCAGTACACAGGAGAGACCCTGCTCTTCAGAGAGAAACAAGAGCCTGACTGCCAAGACCCAACTTTTAGACCTGCAACCCACCGACAAACCCTGCTACCTTTCTGAACTTCATTTTCCTAATTTGTAATAGCAGAGTGCCAACCTTGAAGAATTACTGCAGCACAGAAAACAAAAAACAAACCAGACTGTATGTGGAAATGATCAAGGACCAGGCATGGCTACAGAGAAAGCTAATTCAAGATTTCACAGACTAATGTGAATGCTAAACCAGCCAGCCCGCCTGCCTGCCTGCCCACTCCCTGTCTGCCTGTCTGCCTGCTTGCCCACTGCCTGCCTGCCTGCCTGCCTGCCCACTGCCTGCCTGCCTGCCCACTGCCTGCCTGCCTGCAAGCCTACAGGCCTGCCTACCTCTTTCCATTCCTCCATGTTGCCCCTTTCCTACCTTCCCTCCATCCTTTCCTCCACCTCCTCCTTTCCCTCCCTCTAGTTCTTTCCTACTAAGGGCCTTCAGAGTCTGTCTTCCTTCCTATGGCCCCTAGCTGTCTGTCCAGAGCACATAAATATCCCATGAGGCAGAAGTCAGGGGTCAAACAGGAGGCCTAATTGCACTGTGGGAGCGATCACCTCTCCCCCGATGTGTGGGCAGCCTTTGGCCCTCAGAACCTGCCCCTGTGCGTGGCCTCTGCCTTTCTGCTTAGACCCTGCCCTATCTCACTGTCTGGAGAGCTAAGCCCTCTCTTCTCTGCACCACTGTATATTTTTATAGGGATCTGCTTTTGATTCCTGAACATCCTATTAAGACTTGCTCATGGCCTTTGAAGACTCTTGGTTTTTTTGTTTTTGTTTTTTTGTTTTGTTTTGTTTTTAACAAAACAGATTCCCAGAACCCCTATTCGTTCTTTCAGGTGGGATCCAAACTTCAACCTCCAAAGTGACTTGCTTGGCAAGCTGGGACTCCTTCCTTGTAGACTTTGTCAAATAGGGCTTGGGAAGCAGAAACACCAGTGATTTAAACATCTATAGAAAAGGCCCTAACCGCCTGGGCCTTCTGTACATTACCTTCCTACCAAGTCTTAGACCTGTTGATGGTCACAGGATTTATTTATTTTGGTAAGAACTGAGTTTTAGGAAAGCATGATCTTGCTAAAAAAAAAAAAAAAAAAATTACATGCAAGAATTTTGCTTTCACCTGCTTCTCAAAATGATCTGAGACTCCAGAGAACTTAGGAACGTCTGCAGTAAGAAGGGGCCCCACCGCAGCAGATAGGGAGAGCACATTGGGGCATATCTTGTTTAACAGGAATGAATTCACTGGTGTCAACTTCCTTCCTCCAAATCCCTTTCCAACGCTCTGGTGGGATCCCCAGAGATTGTATTTAAGTCTGGAAATTGTTTCCATCCCATTGTCTTGGAGATAAGAATCGTGGCCTTGCCCAGTGTCCAGGCTCATCTTTCTGCCTTGCTTTGTGCCGGTCAGGATACATCTTGAGTCTGCTTCTCGACTCTCTAGAGGGTCATCAATTGTGCCCACCACCCTCATCTCATACAATAGGAGAACACGTGGTGGTAGTGATGTCTGGAACTTTCTCCCTACTCCGTCAGAATATATAAAGGTGACACTGACAGGTGAACTGTTGAGTGTTACCCAGTCCCAGCCATCTGCCTCTGCCTAGGCATCATCCTTTGGAGCCTCAGCCCTCATATCTGATCTCTGACTTTCCTTGAAGCTGCTGACCAGGGTCTGTTGCTACAAGTTCACTTAGACAACTGGTTTTCAGACCTCTCCATTCTAGAGAGCAGTTACCCTCCATGGACTCTTTGGTTATTCTACATGAAGCCTTCTACTTTGGCCTTCGAGTCATTGTGTAGTGTTTCTATCTTTCATTAGTCTGTTAGATGAGCATTCCTAGTGGATCAAGACTTAGGGCTGGTTGGTGATCTTGGGCCAAATATTGGGAATTTATAGAAAGTGGCCAGCTGTATCTGGAGTCAGATATGTCTGTAGACTGTCCTAAAGAGCCCAGGGGAGATTAGGGAGAAAAAAGAAATCTGGAGCCTATAGGCATTTCATCATTCTCTTTTAACTGAAAATTCTGACTTTAAATTTCCCGAACAATAAAACTAGTTGATCACAACAGAAACTTTTACTCATTTTTGACTCTTCTGTGTTTTGACTGCTTCAGAGCCTGTTGAGTTTCCAGGTAGGATTTCTGAGTATGTTTGCTTCCATACTTTCTTCTTGATGAAAAGTATCAGATATGCCTATGCCTGTTCCCTGGTAAAATGAGTTTGAACAATCTTATTCCGAGAATGCCTTTCCTAGAGATGAGAGGGGGAACTGTTGTTCTTCTCCACATCGCCAGGGCGCCAAGGCTCCTGGTTGTATGTCTTTTGCTTCTGCTGCATTTCCTAGGAAGATGATATTCCCATTGAACCCATGCGGTGAATGAAAAACCCAACTATAATTCTGAGGAAGAAGGGAGCGGGGGAGGGAAGAAGAAAATAAAGACAGCAGAGGTAGAGAAGTTAAACTGAGTTTGCTTCATAGTCAGTTCTCTCTATCACGGTAGAAACTGTATCTGTCCGGACAGTTTTTTTTCACTCTTCATTGTCACCTCCTCCTAAGTCTCTTGCCAAGATAAGGCAATGAAAGCTCGCTTTCCTACAAATCAGAGACCCATGAAAACCTCAGAGATGGGACAGGGAAATGATCCACTGTCCCCTGATTACTCTTGGCTCTCCACTCCGGTTTTTTTTTCTCCAACACTGGTTATTTGAGGGCACGAATAAACCCAGTAATTTGCGAGGCTTGTGCGGAGAGTGGGTCTTCCTTTGTTGGGATTCAGCTGCAGGATTTTCTTCTTCTTCACCTAAGTATCCCACTCCCCTTGGCTTCTCACCCTGGACTCTCCCCCCACCCCTCCACCCCCGCCCCGCCCTGCGGACAGCTTTGTGAGCAGGCTAGTGTTCAAAGTTTCTGAAAGGTTATACCCTTGAAGCCGTCCACAGTGTCCGTAGCACGTGCTGAAGTTTACACAGAATGCTCAGACCTGAATAAAGGGACTAATTGTGGGAAAGCTGCTTTTCAGCGCACAGGATGGGCTGTTCCCTGTGGGTTTTACTATCAAAAGGCTTTTAAAAGTGCAGTGTAGCCATTGTTGAATTTTTTGCACAATGAATTGAATACCGTTTCTCTCCTTGCAGCTGTTCCCTGTGAGTGAGTATAGAGTGATTTTTTTTTTCTCTCTCCTCTCCTTCTGGCAGAAGATGTCTGCTGTATAAATGCAAACACTAGGGGTAATGAGATTATTTGTGGGTGGATTCTTTAGGAAAGGCATCTCTTTATTTTCAACTCAATGTGATGGAGGGCTGCAGCTCTGGAGCTGGGAGCTGGGAGCTGGAGGGAGTGCCTGGCAAAGACTAGAATTGACACATCTGAGAGCAAGGCTGGGGGAAGAAGGCAGGAGAAGGGCTGGGCTCTGGATTCAGCAGCTACCTCAGTCCCCAGGGCTGCCTGCTGCTCTCAGCCAAACTGAGTGGGTGATGGAGGAGGGAAATTCCATTTTTTTTTTCCTCAGTAAACAATCGCTTTCCCATCTGCTTTCTGAGCACTCCTTTCTGATCTTAGAGGTTTTGAGATGGAACATTTTTGTTTTGCTCTCTATTTTTATCTCAAGGAGTTTTCCCAAGTTGTTTATTATTGTTGTTGTTGTTGTTATTATTAAATACACAGGTAAGGAGAAAGGATGCATCTGGGAACGTGGATATGCCCAGCCTCGGTGTCCTGTGTCATCCATGCTGTACCTGGCATTACAATTTGGACGTGGTTGAGAATGTTCGTGAAGTTCCACAGGCTAGAACCCGGGCCCCTTCTGTGAGGCTAAGAGATGGCTTCTAGAGGCCTCTGGGGTGCAAGTGATTCCATGGATCCTTAGCATGGATCGGGCTGTTCTTAGCGGAGTGCAGCCACATGATCAGCCTCCTGTCCCTCAGTGTTTTCCCCCACTGTGACTTCATTTGCTATGAGGACCTTATCAGAGCAGAGTTGGTGGTTATCCCCTCTGCCCTGTAACTGTGTGATAAACAAGCCTCTTTCCTTTACTGTGTAGCCAGCTTCAGGTATTTTGTTACAATATAACACAGAATAAGATGCCAGATACATACAAGTATTCCCTTCCCTCCTTTAACTTTTACTTAAAAAAAAAAAATTGTGTTTTTTTGTTTGTTTTTTGGTTGGTTTTTTTGTTGTTGTTGTTGTTGTTTTTGTTTTTTTTTTTTTTTTTAACAAAAATTGAGTTTAAGTATTCAGTGAATTGAAACTAAGTAAAATCAATTAAGATTAAATAGTGGTATACGTTTAAGTCTTCTTAAAATAGCCTCAGGAAAACATGGTATTAAGTGAGGGGTGGGCGGGGGAGGTTTAGATTAGCTAGGAGAAAGGCCGACTTTGAGATTAGTTTTTAAAGGGGTTTGTGAGCTACTTCCTCTCAAATGCCTTTTAAGAATATTGCTTTTCAAAAGGATATTTCAGAAGGAGTTGAAAAAGTGTTTATTATTGTCTATCTGGTTCTATTATATAGGATGTAAATTTCAAAGCTTTTTAAAGGGAATTTGGTGGGGTGCTTTAGGAGTGCACAGAGGGTATCAAGTATGAAGAGAAGCCACTGGATCCAGATTACTCTAAGGGACAAAGGAAAAGCTGGCTGTGCTGGTGTTGGGAACTCACCTGGTTAGGGTGTGGGGCTAGAGCAAAATGGCTGACAATGGAATTCTGCATCTTTCCAATTATTGGTTCTTTACTCCTTTTATGCCTTCCAGTTGGGAAGTCCAGTGTCCATGGAGTAGTGGGCAGAGGGAAAAAAATAGTTCCTCCTTCTCTATGACTCAAGTAGAAGTTTTGAACGAAAGAGTAGAGAGAACCCATGATGGTTGGTCATGTCTAACACAATCTTTGTCTTCTTTCTGACTATGGCCTATCAGTTTTCACACACACACACACACACACACACACACACACACGCACACACACACACACACCCATGTCCCATGCATGCTTTACCCTTTAAAGTAGTCACTATGGAAACAATGCACTTCTTTGGAGATGATTTACAAATTAAAGAATAGTAGGAAAAGTGATCTGGTCATATCATCTGAGCTTTAACCCGTGGGGGTGTTTCCCTGGGTGTTTTTCTGGATGAAGCTGGGTTACACATAGGGTCCCTGGTTTTTGTTATTGATGTTGTTTTGGGGCTTTTTTGTTTTGTTTTTTCAAGACAGGGTTTCTCTGTGTAGCGTTGGTTGTCCTGGATTCGCTTTGTAGACCAGGCTGGTCTGGAATTCACAGAGATCCACCTGCTGCTGGTTAGGGTCCCTGGGTGACAGCGTGTTCCTTGCATGGTGTCCTAATCTTTAATCTAATTTTCTTTCTTTTTTTTTTTTTTTTTTGGCTTGGTGAGTGCATCATTACCATGTTAGAAAACTGGCTGTTGCTGACTCTCTCCTTCCTATGTAAACCGGAGCATCATTTATGGCTCTTTTTGTTTCTTAGTTGTAGAAAACTGCTTCTAAGTAACTTCAGAGGGAATTTATTGACTTCCTCGCAAGTCCAGGAGAAGAAGGAGCTGAGAGAACCCCTTCCGCATCCATGTGTGTTTGCACGGATGTGTCTTGAGGTGCTGTGGCCACGAGTCATTCTCAGACCTCAAGGTCCCTGACAGGACCTGATAGAGAACTCAGGCAGACATAAGCATGCCGGGCAGTGTCCCTTGAGCACTAGGGAGGAAGGAACAGCGGGAGGAATGTTTATACTGCAGAGGGGAGACCAGCACAGTATGACTTTCCAGGTGGCCTCCAAGTGAAGCGCAAATGGGGATCCAGCAAGATTGACCGGTGGAGCACTCATCTCTCCAAACTTGGACGGTCTGGCTCACAAAGGGCTTGTTTTACTGGTGTTTAGAATAGTGGTCACCCAGGCTCTGCTTTATGTATCCCAGATCACTGTTATTCTTTTCTTTCTACTTTGTGTTGATTTTCACCTCCCTGGCCCCAGTCTGGCCCCCGTGGCCTTCTTGCTTGCCTTTAGGGATGTGTTCGGCTTACCCAACCCCCCCACACCCTTCCTCCCAACCTGAATGAGATAGTCCATTCCTGGGCCTGCTGCCCCTCACTTCATTAGTGTTCCTGATGTTTATAAAGCCAGAAGATAATATTTTTAGGTTCCATTTGGAGTTCCCCAGGCAGCCTCTCTCTAAGCCACTTAGGAAGTTTAGAAAAGAAGGTCATGGAAATGTTAGACTTTTTTTTCCCCCCACTGAACTTTGGTTAAATAAATGGTCTTAAGATGATGTTCATAGACCCCACGGGGAAGGTGTTTTTAGATGATGAGAAATTCCTTTTTTCCTTTTATTTCTCTTGCCTTCGCCTCTGGAAAACTGAAGTTACTTTATTTTTCTTTAAGTAATCATCAATTGAGATAAGTTTACAGGGATATTGATATAAATTAAATATCGATATAAATATATGTATCAATTGACTCCTTTAAAATGCATGTTTTGGAGGCAGGCATATTTAAAGGAAGCTTTATTCAATAGTAAATACTGACGAAGAGAAGGAACATTCCCTGGAATTTACCAGATGGAATGGCCCCAAGCCATGTGTTGTCAATAGGCCACTGTAGTTTCCCCATGAGGCTTTGTTATAAAATTCATTTTTAAAGAATTATTTTTAGTATAGCTATAGTAGTGAGCAACCGACATCACAATTGAAATTTAGAACACTGTTGTGGCTTTAAAAAGACATCCCAGGACTCTAAATGAGAGATGCATGGGAGAATAGCAAAATAAAAGGATACAGAGGGTCCTAGAAATCTACAACTAGAACAATATGATAGGCAGATTTGGGCCCAGGGGTCCCGTTCAAACTAAGGCACCAGTCAAGGACAATACAGGAGGTAAACTTTAAACCCCTCCCCAGATCTAGCCAATGGTCAGAATATTCTCCACAGTTGAGTGGAGAGTGTGATATGACTTTCTCACGTACTCTGGTGCCTCACATTTGACCATGTCCCCTGGAGGGGGAGACCTGGTAGCACTCAGAGGAAGGACAGCAGGTAGCCAAGAAGAGACTTGATACCCTATGAGAATATATAGGGGGAGGTAATCCCCCTCAGGAACAGTCATAGGGGAGGGGAATAATGGGAAAATGGGGGGGGGGAGGAATGGGAGGATACAAGGGATGGGATAAACATTGAGATATAACAAGAATAAATTAAAAAAAAAAAAAAAAAAAAAAGACATCCCAGGGCATTAGCAGCCAACGTCCCGCATGTTTTCCACTCTTGGCCACTAATCAGTGTTTGATGGCTGTCTTTATGAATCTAACTATTCTGGAGCTCACATATAAATGGAGGTATGCAATATATGGCCCTTTGTGACTGGCTTCTTTCCCTCAGCCTAAGTCTTCAAGGCATATCCACGTTCCAAAGTGAATCCACATTTCATTCCTTTCTAATCATTAACATTTCTGTTAGATGGCTGTGCCACATTTTTTGCCCAACCTTTGATGGGCATTTGGGTAGTTTCCACTTTGTGGCTACTATAAATAATGCTACTGTGAACATTCATGTGCACATTTTTTGCATGAATGTGTTTTCATTTCTCTTGGGTATAGACCTGGGGTAGAATTTCTCAGTCGTCTCGGTTTAACTCTTTATAGGGTGGCCAAACTATGAGTAACGTTGCCTGCCCACTTTCCATTCCCATCAGGTGCACATGAGGACTCTACCTTCCCTGGATCCTCAACAATACTCGTTGTCTTTTGGGATTAGAACCCACACAGTGAATGTGAGCAGTACTTCCTTATGGGGTTCCTTAACATTAACAACGCGGAGCATATATAAATTATTGGGCACTTGTAGAATGTTTTTAGAGACTTGTCTATTCAAATCCCTGAGCCACTTTTACACTGGGTTATCTCTTTGACTACTGAGTTTTAGAAGTTCTGTCTGTGGATGCCGAGATGCAAGTCTTTCACTAGCCACATAATTTGCAAGTGCGTCTTCCATACTGTGAGTCACTCTTTGCCTTTTCCAATGTTACAACCTGTGGCACACAACAAAAATGGATTTTAATTTTGATATAACTTATCTATTTATGTGTGTGTTGAGAAAGCCATGAAGATTAGTTATTTCTAGTTTTCCCTGCAGAGTTGTACTAATTTAGTTTTTCATTTAAGTCTATGGTTATTTTGAATTAATTTCTGCGTGCCATTGTAGAATAAATGACAGAATTTCCTTTTTAAGAATAAACCTAATCTGTTTATATCCCACTATTATCCATTGCCTGGCTGTTTCTGTGGACAGAGATTTTAAATACACTAACATTTATGAACTGCTTTCTTGGTTTTTGGACACAAATTATTATTTGTATTGAATAACCCCGAGAATGCTCTTTCTGATAAATAAATGTTTTTAGGATTTAAGAATGTTTGAGTGCAAAGCTGTGTATGTAGGTGTGTTTGTGTATGTAGCCTGAAGGGAAAAAACCTACTATTTATGGTTTACATTGAGTCAGACATAGTTAACATTTTACATATATTACGCTATTTGCATTTTACCTCAAATCCTGTGAGTTACTATTAATTCCATCTTACAGCTGATAAGTTCAAGTTTACATAGCTAAAGTCGTTTGTTGTAAGAGTCACTGATTTTAAGTGTCGGGTTCTCAGTTGAGGCTCAGGACAGCCTGAATCTCCACAACCTTGCAGTGAGTGATGGAGAAGCACAGGAAACAGGGAAAGGCCTCATGAAGATCATGGTGGGAGGGACTTGTGATGAAAACAAAATCTGTAAATCCAACCATGCGAGTGATTATCCATTTCTACGTCTCTATAAACAGGACCATGGTGCCCTCTGCTCACCTCCTTTGTTACAATGGAACCCAACCAAACAATATTTCATTTCAAAACTCCTTCAGTGTATTTGAAGTCAACAAAGCCAGAAGACTTTTGAAGTATAATTTCTTTGTATGTATTTTTTTTAATCAATCAGTCAATACATCTCATTGGAGGCCCTTTTTTGTGTATTTTAGACAAACATTGGCATTTCTTTAATATTCTTGTTTTGTCTTTGATAAATTTTAAAGAAAGTCACTAACAGCTGGTAAACATCCTGGACCTACAAAGTTTATCACAGACAAGTGGTGTAACAGGTCAATATATTTAATCTGGGCACTTGGAAGTAATAAACACTGAGCCTAAGGAAAGTAGAGGTACCTCATAATGAAGCTGTCTGTATGCAGTGGACGGGAAGTTGCTCCGCAAGCCCCTTCCCTGGCTTGTTCCATTTTTTTCCCTTTCTTGCAGATGGCTTTGGTGGTGAATTGGGATGTGCTGCTTTAGGACAGTGAAGCATCTCCCAGAACACAGCGTTTGTAACTCCAGTTGCAATTATTATGAAATTTCTGCTGGAGCACAGTAACCACTGAATCCCCAAATGCATGGAAAACGAAAGCAAAACAACCAGAAACACAGGTTTTGTGGACAGCTGCTCTTATTTTCCAAGGCTTCCCAGTGTTTTCCCCTCAACAGCTTCGGGACCAAGCACTGGATGAGTTCAGTCATTTCATGTCAGTTTCCCTCACCACTAGCTCCTATGGGAAGGGATCTGAGCCCCCCTCCCCCCAACCCCCGCTTCTCCTGATCTGCAGCTGGAGTTCATTCCTCCCTTGGTCCATTCTTGAGCTCAGGCAGATATATCGCTTGGAACCTCACCATATCTACTTCCCAAGGAGAACTCCACTTGCCTAACACAAATCCACGGAACAATGACAAAACGCATGACAGGAGAAAACCACAGTTAAAGGTCTTAGAGTGGTAGATGAGACATATGGATAGTTTGAAACAGTTGAACTAATACGCGCCTTCAGTATTTTGCACAGCTGTCTTGGATTGGAGTTAAATAGCACTTAGGAAAGAGTGTCCCCACCCTACACATGGAGAGGCTGAGACATTTCTCTTCTTGGGTATCTCAGAGATGCTATGCAATGAAGTGGCCAGAAATGCTCTTAGAGCTTCCATGCTAGACCAGGCACAGAGAGTGACTTGAGTCAAAGAAAAGGAGAGGTCTCTATTTATATTTAGTGCTGAGGTTTGATCTACAAAGTCTTTAGAGTGGCTAGGCATGGTAGGATAAGCCTGTAATCCCAGCACTTGGGAGGCAGAGGAAGGAGGATTGCTGTGATTTTGAGGCCAGCCTGGTCTACAAAGCAAGTCCAGGACAGCCAAGGCTATACGGAGAAACCCCTGTCTCAAAAAACAAAAACAAAACAAAACAAAAAAAAAAAACAAAACAGAAGTCTTTAGAGTGATCCAAACTGAAGACCACATGAAACAAATATTTCCTAGTTGGGGATCCTGTTTGTAGAGTTATATGGCTAGCTTAAATAACATGCTAACTAGAATGTATTGACAAGAGCTGTCAGCACACTGCTCCTAGCAAGTTCTTCCTTCTAATTAGAGGCTTCTTGTATGTCTTGATTTCTCTGATATGCCTTTTAAATTGCTCAAAACTTCAGCTATTTTCAGAAAACAAGTATTTCTATCTCACATAACAAATGCTAGTCTCTGACACCTTATATGATACTGTGTTTATCCAACGTACTTGATTCTTTTATTCAATAACTTTGACGGTGTAGACATGAACTATATGTTTATTCTGAACTTCTAAACCCTTTCATTAAAACTCACAGATTACGTGCACATACTATTTTGTTCTGATGAATACAATGGCATATTTATACTCATTTACAATCATTATTTTCTTTCAGCTATGATTCTGCTTGTCTTTGTTACTAACAACTTATTTGTGTAATGCAGGCTATTTGATACATCTGTGATGAATAAGCAGGTATGACTTTCCTAGACTCAGTACTCAGTGCCTGTTTTATATCTATGCCAAGCCTATCTTGAGGAGACAAATCTATAAAAAAAAAAATGCAGATCTTTTTTGTCTTATTTACTGTCCTATTTTCAACATGTCTAAGAGGTCTTGGATTAGTTTTCCTTAAGACACCCTTTGAGAAGGAAAGGTGCTCCCAGTGTGGTAGAGGATGGTAATAAAAGAGCTCATGGCCTGGCAGCATTTGGTCTGATCAATCCATTGTGATCATTACCAAGTGGCCATTCCACTTTAGCACACAGGAAAGCTTGCCTGGCCAAGGACTGTGCTTCATCCCTAAGTCTCAGGTCAGAGGTTACAAGCTCCTTTACTGTTATTATTTATTGTCTGCATGTTCGTGGTTTTCCATGTAGAACATATCTATAAATATTAGAAAGCATATGATGGTAAGTAGCAAGCAAAGAAAAGCACCACGCATGGCGTTATACATAGCAACAAAATCACACAAGGATCCTCAGCCATTGGCTTCTGCTGCAAAGCCAAGGTGTTGGGGGTGAGACTAATTTAATTACTTTTATGGCTTTTGAATTTGGGGGATTGGATAGTTCAAAAATCTATCTTACAAAGAACTTTATGTTCTCTTCTTTTCCTTCTATTGAGTTTGAACCCCATAACTATTTCTTGGGAGACATATGCCATACAGGGTTGTTTTGTAAAATACTCACCTGCTAACTTGTGTGGACCATCTAAGAAGATTGGCTAGTAGTCCTGCTTCCTCTTCCTCCTCCTCCTCCTCCTCCCTCCTCCCCCCCTCCTCCCCTTCTCCTCCCCTTCTTCTTCCCCCTCTTCCCCCTCCTCCTCCCCCTCCTCCTCCTTCTATTTTGAGACAATGTCTCACTCCCTAGGTCAGGCTGGCTTTACTATTTTTGTCTCTATCTCTCTAATTACTCTGTGTGTGTGTGTATGTGTGTGTGTGTGTAGACATGTGCCACTATGAGTGGGTTGAGGTAGACTACAACTTGTGGGAGTTGGTTCTGCCCCTTCACTGTGTGAAATCTGGGACTCAAATTCAGGTCATCTGGGTTGGCAGCAAGAGCCTTTAGCTACTGAGTCATCTCACTGATCCTGTCATTAACCTTTTGGCAAATCTCCTTCCCTCAGCCTCCCAAGTGTGATTATACCAGGTGTGGGTCTTCTTGAAAACTGTTGGAAGGAAAGTTTTTTCTTCCCTTGTGTCTAAGAAAGCAAGAAAGAAGCTTTAAGCACAGAAGCTGGCATGAGAAAAATATCAGTTTTAGAGCCATTGATGAGGTTCGGAAATGGCTAGCCTAGTCTCCTGCCAGTTGTTTTGTTTTTGTTTTTGTTTTGCACACATACACACACACACACATACACACACACACACACACACACACACACACAATCAGTTCTGACAATTTCAATTAGGGAGACCCATGCTGTAAAATAGCAGTCCCTCTTTCCAAGCAAAAAGAACAACTATAGTGATGACGAATCAGTAGTAGAGTGAGCTGAACCATCTCAGACCATATTTAACATAAAATAGTTTCATTTCATTCATCCATTCATCCATTCACTCCTCATTTCTGTATTCAGTTATGTATTTTCCTAACTTGATCAGACTTTTGGTATACCCAAGTAATTTTATTTTAAGCTGGAAATTAAAATTTGATTTGAATGTGGTTCCTGTACTTGGGAGGGAGGGGGAGGACCGAGGCTCTGATTATCTTCATTAATGTAACAGTTGCTCCATCAGAAGTGAAGGCTCCGAGGAGGAAGTGAGTGATTCCAGCAGGGAAGATCCTGGACATCATATCTGGGAGGAGATGTTTGCTGCTCAGTCTTGCCTGCACAGTGAGGAAGTTGTATTAGGACTTGCAAAAGTGCACAAAAGCATATAACCCCAAGTTCCAAAAAGTCCAGGGCTGCTAGCTAGAGAGCAAGGGCCTTTTGTGAGAGAAAAGAAGAAATTAGATGGAAGAGGAAATAGGACCAGATTTGGGCCTTCATCCGGATCCTACCTGCCTGGCCATAGGGAGGGTTGGAGTGCTGTTTTACTTCAGCATGATGCTTAACAAGAGCTTATGGAAATAATTCTTTGTGCCCCAGCTCTCCTGTGTGTGTAATGCCTTCCTAGAAGCCTGTGCTTGCCTTTTACCTAGGTCCAAGGCCTCCCTGTACAAAGGAACAGCCTCCCAAGGTTCCTTGACTCCCTCTGCTTCTGGCTCTGTCAAAAGCTTTCACCAATGCTTCACTCCAGTGGCTCCGTTGTGGGTAGACGCTCTCCAAAGACCACACTGTACTAGACTCTTCTGCCTTCCTGAATAAGGCATTTTCAAAAGAATGTCAGTTTGGTCTCTGCTGTCAAGCTGGGAGAGACTAGACTGAGCTCTGAGGGAAATGGGACCATGAATGGATTCCTTGGTATTGATAAGAGTGACTTTTCAAGGGCTATGGCTAATTGCTGATGTGTGGGGGGGTAGGGCTTCTGAGTAAGAGAAGATTGGCATGCCTATCTCTAGGCTCTTTGCAAAAGTTTCTGGCTGAGAGAAGCTAATCAGGAGACCTGCATGTGGAGAGAGGCGTGTTATTTAATTAGCTTTACAATGGGCTGACTTGAAGGCACGTGGTGGGTTTAATAGAGGGAGATAGATGTCCTTTTTTGCGCGGCTAATTGTTGGGAAAGAGCAGGGTCTTTGTTGAAACCCAGCATGAGAGCTCTGATCTCTTGCAGCCTGGGGCTGCCCCTACTTATAATTTTAGACAGAGCTATTCAGGGCTGCTCTGCAGAGAAAAGATGAACAAGAAGTGCATTGTGTGTGCAGGATCAGTGCCCAAACCTCCCCAAAGTCACTGGAAAGAAAAAGAGAGGAAAGAAAAGGCAAGCCAGAGGACCCAGCCATGTGCCTTTTGGAGGATTTCCCCACCATTTATTTGCTGTGGCTCTTGGAAAGGGCAAAACTACACTTTTACTAACTTGGAGCTAAGGTGGGGTGAGTTAACCAAACACACCCAGAAACACCAATTAACTTAGCTTTTCCAACAATACCGAACTGGTCTTGCCAAGGCGGAGTAGGCAAATGAGGTGATGGTGTGAGTCCCATACTGCCAGCCGTGTTGGCAAGGGGCCAGGCAATGGCAATGCCAGAATGCAAATAATGTAGCTGAAGTCCCCTAAAAAGAAGATCTGTGTTGCTAAGGGCGGGGGGGAGGGGGGGTTGGAGCAGTGATGGTTCAGGTTGGCAGCCCTGAGTAATGTCGTAGCATTTCCCAAGATTCTTTGGGGCAACTAGTCCATGCAGATGACCATCCGCAGCGAGTAAAATGTCATTTCACATCCGGACAGCAGACCCGAGTTTTTAGGGGCTGCACATAATTCTCTAACCCTGTCGCTGACATGGGTTAGAGATGAGTTTCCATCAATTCCTGCACTCATGGGAAGTTGAATAAATGGCGAGGCAGCTGCTTTAAGAAGATACGATTTCTCTCATGTTGTACAAAATCATTGCATGGCCATCACATCTTCCACCTCAGAGAAAAGGACCAGTTTTGGAAAGGAACCCGGGAGGTATGAACACATCTTTGCTATTGATTGGTAGTACAGCTATGAGCTTGTGACTAGAATTGGCTCAGCTGTGTCTCACATCTTCATAATGGGACTGGATCTCTTTCCATCTACAAGGGAACAGTATCAAGGAGTTGGGTGATTTATTTGCTTGACATTATCTTTACTCCCTGTGTCTGAGTTAACGGCATACGCCAAGAGGGGCGCCAGGGTCTAATCTGTTTGTGACAAAAACAGTGTCCAGTGGTTTGGATTAACATTCTTGAAAAGTTTGTGTGCACTAAATCAAAAGGCACACTATTGGAGTGGGTAGAGCTGGGTGGAGTAGGATGGGTGAGGTTAGCTAGGGTCTCGTGCAGCTATAGCAGTTCTTGAGCTTGCTATGTTGCCAAGTGTCCCGGTTTCTTTTCCTGTTTGTGTGATAAAGAAGATTTAAGGGTGAAAGGGTATTTTTCCTCTTTCTTTCTTTCCTTTACTTTCTTTCTTTCTTTCTTTCTTTCTTTCTTTCTTTCTTTCTTTCTTTCTCATAGTTCAAGTACTGAGTGTTGAGATGGGCAAGTCAATGCAGCCGCCGTTCCCTTGGCGTCCTCAGTCAGAGAGCAGGGAGAGAGGAAAGTTTGCTGCAGCTCAGCAGCTTTTCCCCACCTACACAATCCATGGAGCCAGCCAGGGAAGGGCACCACCTACAGTGGGTGGATCTTCCCACTCCAATGAATGAAATCGAGATACTTTCCCAGAGGCATACTCAGACGTCTATTTCCCAGGTGATTCTACGTTCTGTCAAGTTGACAATTAACATTAATTATTATGCCAAAGAGGACTTTGAGCCCCTGCCCCCACACCCACACACATCTTCCTGCCTCCGTACCTCAAATGCCGGGATTGCAGGCTTATGTTACCACTCTAGGGTCAATTCTGAATTTTAAGGGCGGCAACAGCAGCTAAGAGTTCTTGGATACATATTCTCTGTCCGACACAATATAAATAATAAACCGGACACACATTTATATCACATTCAACCTAACTCTGAATCGGGCGCTTTCCCCACCTCCTTTGACAAAGGAAGAAATTGAGGACTTTTTGAAGTCAAAGCCAAGTGGACAGAGAGTGGCCAAGCACATGAGCCAGCTCTCGATTCTACACTGCTCAGGCTTGTCACTTACCACTCTATTTCCTTGTCTCCTGAGGTGTTTTAGAGTTTAATGCTGTGGTTCACACAATGAGGACCCTGAATCCTGAGAGCTGCAAGTGTTTGGAAGTGAGAACATCTTTTGGAATTGCCTCCTTACCTCTACAACTCAGTTCAATTCAACTAACAGAAAGGTTCTCCAAGGGAGGAAAAAAACCCTCATTAATCCTAAAATACAGGCATCTATGTGAGCACTGGATCTTTTCTGGATGTGAAATAGCTGTTGTCAACCATCAGGTTTCTCTCAGCATTGTGGAATTGCCTAAAAGAAATGTCCAAAGTCTTTCTGATATGTATTTATTTTTTTAAATTCTCAACATTATTTAGAATTTTTAATTCCTGGAAAGAGATCTCTCCTGGGAACCTGCCACATGGGAGCTGCCTGCCTTTTGTTCTTTCCTCTCAGTCAGCTGCCAGCTAGCTCCCCAGCTCCCCACCCAGCTGTGCTCCTCCCCCACCCAATGGGTCCCTCGGGGTGCGTCCCACCCAAGGCCCCTTTGTGAAGAAGTCTTTTGGGCTGGTTTCCCAATCTGGGAGAACACGTGTTTAGGATCGCAGATGAAAAGCGCTTCCATTAAGAGGGAGCTTGTAGATGCTTCCTTCTTTACTCTGCATCTCTCCTCTCCTGAGCTGTCATTTTAGGCCCTGAGCTCTGGACCACATGTGACTTCACAGGCTTGAGGGGTTATCAGGCGTCCTCACAGGACATACATGTGGCCTTCGCTTCTCTCCTCTTCACCGTCTCCAGGGAAGAAGGAGTTTCAGTGCATGGGAACCAATCCTGAGAGCTGAGCTGAGCTGTGCGTCATCGCCTGTGCTGGCCCCCTCACTTCTATTCCATCATGAAGCTGAGGCATGGTGTGGAGGAAGCACAGCTGGTGCCTTGCAGATGAAAAGAGATTTCATGTCTCTCTTTGAGACTTTATAACATAGCGTCAGGTGTGAGCTGCAATCCTAGCAAAGAGGACATATCCCTTCTTGAGGCTGGTTTTCATCTGTCAGTTTTACAGGGGTCCCATATTTGGTGGTACTCAGAAAAAAAAAAGCAAATGTGAATAATTATACTGTTATATTGGCCACCCTAATGTTGTCTTTCCAGATTTATGTCCCCTTGTATTCACGGGACTCAGATTTTAATCACACTTTCCAGGAATTTGCATACACACACACACACACACACACACACACACACACACACACACACACTGAGTCAGCACCTAGATTTGAAACAGCTTGAGAATTCAGCAAGTGCTGTGTATTCTAGATCCTCTGTTATTAGTGTTAATAATGATAAAGCTGGAATTCCTATTAATTCATTACGAAACTGTCATGGGGCTCAAGGAAGGATGCTTAATTAATGGAAGCAAGATATCTGTGGATGAGTGTAGGAATGTACTCAGAATGTGTTTACTGTTAGTACTGCTTTCCCAGTATGACTCATGTGAGCTTTTCTTGTTTTTCAATCTTGGAAAAAGAGATGAGAATTAATGTGTGTTTGTTCACAGTTCCAATCACAGCCCATGGATTTCTTAGTTTCCATGGCTGTGGATTAGCCAGATTTTCTGTTGCTACATCTTGATTATCCACTCACAGACACAAACGGATGCAGCGAGTATGATTCTATCACCGCAAGAGAGGTTAGCCGCCTTTACATGTCCCTGCGTGCTACTCGGGCACCTGCGGCTCAGTGGCTTTCCCTGCCCCACTCAACATCCTCACCACGATCCCATTTGTACTGCTCAGCCACCCATTCATTCCTTTATCGTGAATGGATACATTTGGAAATGCAAACCGTCCTGGGAGCTGTGCCTTTCTAAAGGCACACAGACTTGAGTTCATTGCGTGGATCTTCCCTACCTTACAAGTAACATGTGTAGCTGCGGTGTCACTGGTGTTTATGGTGGTCAGGGAAATGGAAGATTCAGGTTGAGAAAGGCCCAAGATGGCTTCCGAGTAGAGTCTGAGAAATGAGCAGCATGCTTCGTAAAGTGTTCAGACCGACAATGAAATACTTCGCTTGCCATTTGGTGAGCCAAAGGCCAGTCTCCATAAACAACTATGTGTGTGACCACATGGATGAAGAGTCAAATGAATATTGTGATCTTGCCGCCACTTGAAGCACTCAGTGGATGGGAGGATGAGCAGAGTGAAGCAGAATAAACTAGAATAAAACACCAGAAGGATCTTTTCAGTAAGAAGAGAGTTGTTTAGTTCTTTAATGTAAGATTTGGGCAACTTTGTCTTACTTTTAGGTGAAACCAAACTAGTAAATGATTTTTATTTTTATTTTTATTTTTTTTTTCTGCAAGGATCTGTATTTGAGAGGTTAGGAAGTCACCTGCTTATTAATGAAATATAATTATTTATTGAGCTCCAGCTGTATTTAGCTTCATGGCATAGGGCATAATAAAAATGGAGGAGACAGACACGCATATTTCAACACGTACCATGCAGGCACTCAGGCTGCTGAACACAAAAGACATGTCTTGTTGGGAGGAGATAAAGTTTCGAAGAAGGAAATTCTTTCTTAATGGCAAATGTCCATGTGAGGAAAGAAATGCTGAGAAATACTCCATACATTCAAGTGTGACCTGCCTTGGCATTTTCCGTGATCTCCTAGGGCCCTGCCACACAGCTTCTACGCTATGTTCTTTGTGGTTCTTTCAGTGTGAGGCTCTCAGAGTTCCTTCGCCTAGTTCCATGGCTGTTGGCCATGTAGGACGTTTGAGTTGGCTTCATGAAAATCCTGGATTCGTTGGCAGGTTCTAATTTCATCCTTGATTCTCGGGGACCCAAGATCTAGAAAGACAAGGATGTAAAGTCACTTTGACTCTACTCCTTTGCCTTTGCTCATTCCTCTCTCATCTCCAGAGGAAACCCCTTCTATTCCTTTACTGTCTTCTGCCAGGGCTGTTTCTTCTAGCACCTATTGGCTTCCTTCGCTTGACTCCAAACTCCAGAAACAGAATGAATAAACAAATCCATCACATCATCTCTGCCCCTGTATCTCCAGTGTGGCACATCTAAGTCTTCTGGATGGACTGGCTTGGCATTTAAAAAATGATCGGGGAAGGGGGAAGACTTCACAGTGAGATTATGTGGATGTAAAATTCAAGCCATCCCTATCGGAATAAAAAATCTGTTTTGAAGTTTGGCATTGTCTTTATAACCTAAACGAAAATCTTGGTAAGATGAGGGGCAGAAAGAAACCACTTGAAACCCTAGGGGTAGGATGGAGTCCTGTTGCCATGGGGTAAAAGCCTGTTGCTAGGGCCTTTTACCATGTTGTTCAAGAACCCGGTTCTCTTGCCATCTGTGCCAAGCCCTCATTTCTCCCTCTCGCCATGAGTCCAGTTTAGAACAAGTTAAACTGCGATCCAAATGATAAGATCTCCGAAGGCTTATAAGACAGTCTATATTCTGCCTTCTCCTGGCCCAGAAAACGACAGTCCCTAGAAAGATGTTCAGTGAGGTTAAGGAAACAAGCTGACCGACCCCACCGCGCGTGAAGAAGATTCCCAAGAATGCAGTGTTGATCGGCAGTTCCTCTCCCTTCACTGTCTGTGCCAAGTCTGATTTGCTGTGAGAAGAATACGTGATGTCTAAACGGATGGATTTTTAAAATGTCGCTTGGTCTGTGGATTAGGCCAATCCATCCCACATTGTTGGGGCTGCAGATGCAGTTGAATGGCTCTTAATTATAGCCTAAGAAACTGCAGACAGCAATCGCGCCAAGCCAGACCCCTTTTCTCCCTGTAGCCCATGCCAAGCTGTCTCCCACAGGGAATTTAGGGTGGTTAGTCTGCAATATACTTGCTCAGGACAACACAGGGGTCTTGCTAGATTTCTGGAAACTGCTTGGTTACCTACCTGTTCTGATCCACGTGATATTGAGCTTGTGTGACAAGGGTAAGCTCAGTTTTTCCCTTGTGGCGACGAGGAGGGCTGTCCATGGAAGTCACTAACGGGCTTCTATCTCGTTGAACCACATGGTGATGAAAGTCTAAGGTCTTGCTTCCACTGTGATCTAGGATAGTCCCTTTTCTTTGACTTTCAGAACAAATACAAATCCGCAGGGTTTTCTGCTGGAGTTTCTGGAGCAAGGCTACAGCTGGGTAGTCCTGTGCTCAAGAACCATGCCAGGGCGGTGGGTTTTAATACTCAACCTGATAGTTGTCCGAACTCTTCCCTGTGACTATTTAGTTAGCTAAGCATCTGATCTACTTCACAGAGATGCCCAGAGAGAAAGACTTAAAGTGATTTCTCACACACTCTCCCTTACTCTGGATCCTAAAGGCAATAATAATCCTTTGAGGTTAATTGAACACTTTCCTACCCTAGACATTCTGCTAAAGCGTTGTCTGCATGGCCTCATTTAATCATACCGATAATCTTAAAATGTGGGTGTCCTTATTTTCCCTGCTTCAAACATGGGGAACCCAAGTTTTAGGATTAAGTGAGTCACCTGTCATAATTTAGCAGATTAAGTTGGTTAAGTAAAAAAAAAACAAAAAACAAACAAACAAACAAACAAAAAACCCCAAACCAAAACAAAACAAAACAAAAAAACCAGAATCTCACTTCTCAACCCACACTGCTCACTATCTTTGTTTATTACAGAGGTTTCTGGGCCAAATAAGCCCTCAAGTCACCCCCACCATCCTCCTTTCTCCCGAGCAACAGCCGCTCTCTTATGGTCCATTGTTTATTATACTCCTCAAACAATAGCTAATGAGTCTCTATTACAAGCTAGGAAGATCCAGTGTGTGTGTGTGGGGGAGGGGGTGGTGGTGGTGGTGGCGGTAGCTGGCTTCATTCCCTGAAGCAGAGATGAGGTTGTGACACGAGAAAGGTTAAGTGACCCTGGTGAGGTCACAGAGCTGGCCTTCAGTCAGCAAGGCCACCTTCTGAGTCCCTGCCTTAGTTCCTAAACTGACCCTAAGGCCTTTTGGAATTATAGTTTAATTAATAGTTATTTTAATTTCCTCCCTGTCCCCGATTTTTCCATTTTAGTGTTGCTTGGTGATGGTAGAGACTGAAGTCCTGGACATTTTTCTTACCCCTGTGCTTTGCATTGAACTTAACAGAAACTGCTTGGTACAGAGTTCAGTTTTTGAAGTGTTTTTCAGAGTATGGCAGGGACTGTAGGCTTTTCTCAGACTGAAAGGAGACCAACCGTGCAGCTTAGACAGGTTGTTAGCTGAGAGCTTGAGAGCTTGGGGTTTTTTTTCCCCCTTTAAACTTACATTTATACCAGTAAGTCAACATCTGTGAGTCATGAACTCGCCTGGGACCGGTCGTTAGTGGTCTGAATGTTTTGGTGCCTACTGTCAATGAGGCATATTTTTAAAGATTCAAAATGCAGAGTATTCTAGCACATTTCTGGAGAGGAAGGTTATGTCTTCCACGACTATTTGACATTAAACGTATTCTTATATACCTAATGAGTTTGGAGCTGGAGTGAGGGAAGAACAGGGGAAATTATTATTTTTCCTGTTGTATGCTCCTGGTGATAAGGAAATCCATCTATAAAGGTGACTCTTGTCTTGATTTTTGTTGGGCTTGATATCCATATTCTCCAGAGTCCCAGGCCTTGGTCAGATATAATTAGCTAGAGTCTAAGGATTTTTAAAGATATGAAGCTATTTTCTCCCAGTAGAAAGCAAACTCAAAAGAGGCATTTCTTACCTCTCCCAAAGGGCCTTAAAAATCATCCATCTTGAATAATGCGCTCAGGTACATGGAAGGCTGGTAGGTAAGCTGGACCACATGTTAACGGAAGTGGGCACAGTAGCGGGGACGGGAGTTCTATTTTACCATAAGGAACAAAATGGCAGCTCTCCCTGCAGAGTTTCTGACACCTTTTTAAGTCATTTTTATAAGCAGTAGTAAAGTAAAAGCCCGAGTGACCAGGAAGCTGATAGTTCTTCACTCAAGAAATATTTACTGAATGCCTATAATGTCCTAGGCTTGACAAAGCACATGATTTCTGGTAGGTAAAACATAGTGATTTTTTTTTTTTTTTTTTGAAACTCTGTAAGAATGTTTGGGAATACAAACACTCTTGTGTTATAAAGAGAATGCAAATTCCATTTGTCAAACATTAACTGAGCGAGCTACAGCCCTAATAAGATTATTACTGTCTCTGACATGTAAAGAGTATCTTAACTGGCTCTCCATCAGTGCTTCTCACCCTCCAGGAAGATTCAGCTGGATCCAAGGCTCTACACAGGATTAATGCTGCTGTGAACATTTGCTGTCGGAGCCATCCCAACCGTACCTTCTGATTTGGACATGAGAACATTTTGAGCTTCTGCACTTGAGGACAGGCTAGGGACAGGAACACGAACTGATGATCACCGTGGAAGCTTTACAAAGGACACATTCCCGCATTGTTGCCAGGGTGGAAAATGCTTATAGCTAGATCGCAGTGAACTTCTTTAAGTGTCTCAACTGCGTGCATATAAGTAGCCTCCCCCCCACCACCATTTGCTTTGAGAAACCTGCATGTTGCTCAGGCTCAAAGGGGGAAATTTTCCATGCTTAGATGAAAGTTAGCAGGTGCAATAAAGTTTACTACAGCAGAAGTTACAGTTGCCGTTCAACACATGCTCAGAACTCAGGAAACAGTACTAAGAATAGCTTTCCCTGAGGTAGCTCAGGAAGATTTATGTTGTCTTTTAATCAAAGGTAGATGTCAATGCCTTGCTCCAGCTACACATGCGCTACCATGTCCTGGATGATTTGTTAATTAACACCAACTATCTCGATGTATAGTAGCTCATTATCCGTGGCAAATTATGCATTATCCCCGCTCATCTTGTTATCTGGCGGCTTGGGAGGATGTGCACTGTGCTCCTGTGGACTAGTGACGAACCCCGGAGGTTTATACCAGAGTGGATGTGCCAATGAAGGAAACGATGTTGGACATTTTTTTTTTCTTTCTCATTAGAGTAATGTCTGAAAGACAAAGTGTCAGACAATAGTAAAATAATTAGAGAAACAGAAAATTAGGAACTCAGTTACAGGTTCTGGATTCCCTGGCTAATCCAAGAGTTTTGGAGCTTGAGTTTTTGTTTCTTTCTTTGTTTTTTTATTTTTTATTTTTTGGAGGGTTTCCAATAGGCTTGGTTCTGAGCTTTAGTGAAGCTGATTTAGGGTTCTGCTTATCAGCGCTGCCCTTGCCACTTGACCATTCTACTGGTGGGATTCTGAGTCATGTCTCGGCTGGAGCCCTCCTAGGACACCCGCTGTGGAATCCCCCGCACGCGCCCCTCGTTGAACATCCACGTCTCACGTCCTGTGTGTCAAGCTTTGTCAATGAATGATGTACACGCACTTGGAAAACTATGCCGCTACTGGAGCGGGCCGCCGCGGGTGACCAAGCCCTCAAGAATGCGTGCAGAATCAGACGGACTTTCCCCAGACCGTGGCAGCAGCCCCTGCACGCCAGCGACCGGCGCACCAGCCATCCTTACCAGTGGTGGGCTGAGGCCCCCGGCTCGCTGGGATTGCAAGGCGCGCCTAACCGCGCCCGCCCTTCCTTTCGCTTTTGGGAGGCGGGCGCTGATTGGCTGCAGGCGATAGGCCCCGCCCCTGCCGCCCCGCCCCACCGCCCGAGCGAGTGGGCAGGGCAGGCGCTGGGACCCTGGGCCTGGGCTCCGTGAGGAACGCCCTAAAGCGGAGGCGAGCAGCACAGCGCCAGCGCCGGCCAGCGGAGCGAGCGCCGGGACCGAGGAGCGAGCGGGCGAGGCGCGGGCGAGGCTGGGACCCGAGCGCGCTCTCTGCTCCGCCAAGTGCCAACTTCGCGCGGACTGGCTGGGCGCACACCTTCCCGCGGGGCAGTCAGCGCGAATTTGAGATTTTTAGGGAGGAAAGTCATCTTCGCTCTGTCCCCTTTCCCTCGGGTTCAAAATCCCCATTAAAAAGCAAAACAACAGTTACAGCAAACTTGCTCTCATCCCGCCGGCCCCCTCAACTCCGGGCACCATGAAGGCGGCCGTCGATCTCAAGCCGACTCTCACCATCATCAAGACAGAAAAAGTGGATCTGGAGCTTTTCCCTTCCCCGGGTGAGTGGCGACAGTGAGGTCCCCCCATTCCAGCCCCGTGCCCCCTCCACTTCCCCTTTGGGCTGCGCTGCTCCCTCAGGAGCCGGGGATGCAGAGGCCAGGAGGACTGTTGGTGGCCCAAGACCCTTGCTTTTTTTCTTTGGGGAGTGTGTGTGTTTATTTTCACAGCTGCGTTTTTGTGACTAATGGAAAAAAGCTTATAGACTTCCTAGAGCCCTAATTCCAGTGTTTCAATTTTCCCACATAAGCAAGAACCTTCTGGTAGTATTCCTTAACGTTAGCAAGAGGGGCTGACAATACCTCTCAGGTCAACCTTCCTCCTGCCCCCCCCACCCCGCGCGCCACACACACACTACTGTGTCTCCCCAGTATTGGAACTTGATGGGAGGGTCCTGCGGAGTGCTGAAATGGTGTTTGGCGAGCTGCCTGGCCTTCAAGCACTCTTGTATCCTGAGCGCCCCTGTCCCTTAGAGCCTCACTCCTCTTTTCTAGGTTGAGGAGGAGGTAGTGGGAGGAGAAATGAAATTAATCTGTTTAACTTTTGCAAAGTCTGATTCCTTCCCGTTTCATGTAGGTTACTAACTTTACTGGCTTTCTAATCTGCCATGTTTTGTCCTCTGGTACCAAAGGTCCTAGAAGAAGGAAAGCATCCCACTAGCAGATGTGACTTAAGTGTCTTTGGTTCATGGTTTCATTTAGCAGGCTTAAAGGATTTAAAGAAGAGAGGGATAGTAAAGACACCGAGTTTTGTCTTGGAAGGAAATTTTAGTGCTCAACAGATGGGGTCAACCCTTCAGGATTCCTGAAGCTAGCACAATTTGAGAGGGAATGTGCCTTCGTTTAGGATAGAGAGGTGGAAGATGTAAAAGGATGCAGGGAAAATGTAATGCATTTTGGAAAATAATAAGCTGTCAGGGCATACACCTCCATTGGGTCTGATTATCAGAAGTTTAGTTGCTATCCCCAACCGACCTTTGGCTCTGAATTGTGCATTTAACCCTTTCTTTAACCTTTCAATACAAGCCAAGATGAGGTTTTGACATTGTGGTATGCTTCAAATTGTTTAAAAAAAAAAAAAAAAGACATTTTTATGCCATCCCTTCTGGAGGCTCTCCTGGCATCCAACATCGGATTGCTTTGTACAGAAACCTGGCTTGTCACAATGTGATGACAGTCAGAGCCATGCCGAGCTGAGGTCTCTCCTAGAGCTGTGGAGTCTTCTCAGGCACTTAGAACTACAGGTAGAAATGAAGGTTGCTTTTTTTGGGTGTTCACAGGAGCCAAAAGTTCTCTGGGTTACACTTGATTGAAACCATATATATCAAGAAGTGAAGGGACAGTTCACAGAGAAGATATAGACTCAGCTAATAGGCCCTTCCCCTAAGAATGACTTGTTTGCATGTGCTGTGTGTGTTTATGGGGAAGAGACAGGTTTGAGTGTCTGGGAAACATCGTACTCACCTACCTGCAGTGGATCTTTCATGCTGGCAGGGAACGAGAGCCCCTGGCTGCACGTGTTTTAGATCATAGCAGATAGCTGAAGCATGTGTTTTGGTAGTTTAATATTAAATATTTGAGATTTTAAAGCATTTCATTCTGTTACATCAGTTATTGATAAAAATAAATTATGAGAAGTTAACTTTATTGAGCTGTCCCGCTGCTAAAATAGAGCTAGGTAGGCCTAATGCTGCCATCAATATTCATTGTACGAAGTACCTTTACTTTGGCTTTTTTGATCAAAAAAGGTGTTCAAGGAATGCAAGTTGGATGCCAACCTGGGCTATATAGTGTATTCATGACAATTTTGAGCACTATAGGAAAATTCCTTCTAAAATAATAATGATGATGATAAAGTTTCCAAGCCACCGACCTTCAGTGCAACAAAGCAACAAAATTTCATTTGGTCAAAGAAATTAGGAATCTTCAGCCATTTACTATGATGAGATTTTTTTCCTAGTACTTTCTTAAAGAAAATGAAGAGCAACAGTATGTTGATGGTTATAACTGCTTTTTCTTTTTTCTTTCTTTCTTTTTCTTTTCTTTTTTTTTTTTTTTTTTTTTTTTTTTAGCATTTTCTAGACTGTAGTTGTGGTAAATATTATGCCCATATCTCAGATGGGGAACTGAAGGCGCAGAAAAGTTAAGACACATAGGCAAAAATTCTCCACAGAGCCCGTGGCTGAAGGAAGATGAATCCCCTTTCTAACGTGTCAGTGTGCATACAGTGAGCAAGACTGCCAGTTACCATCAGAACCTCAGCTAAGAAACTTCAGTGGAGACTTAAATTGTGTGGGGTAAAGATGGGCGAAGCCCTGGCCAGGACTGTCACCTTTCACTAGTGGAAGGATACTAAGAAGATAGAGCATTATGTTGTCCATCAGAATATATAGGACAAGTGTGTGAAAGTTTGACTTCTCACAGCATGGGCTCGTATCCATGACTGGGCCCTTAGTGTTTATCGTTATGGCTTTCCTTTGTATTGCTTGGTTTCTTGTAGGTGGCAAACAACTAGTGTGGGGTATGATGTTACCTCAGCGATTAAACCAGAACTCCCTTTCTGCGCCTTCCCCAGATTCCTAGAATCAAAGAGATGCAGTGGGAAGTATGAGGCTCCAAATTGGAGAGAGAAGACCTGCAGTATCTGTCAGCCTCTCTGTGGTTAGGACTTGCCCAAGGACCTCTACTCACTGTGTTTTTAATTTTGAGCTCTGACATTCTGGCTCCGTCGAGTATCAAATTAATACATACCTAACAATAGCACTGGCATCAGTTTCCCTTGTAAGTGTAAAGTGGGGCTCACTATTTCACTGCACACTTCTCTCTCAGGTCTTATATAGACTTAAGCCAAGTGCAGCCTTGACTTATTCCTGGTTCCTTCCTGGCTTCTGAGTATTGGGAGGCTGAGGCTACAGAGGCAGGGTGTGGGAGCAAATGCCACTTCATTATTCTTCTCCCTTCCATGCAGCTCCACCTTTGGTGAGGTGAAGACAGTGAGGTGAAGAGCAGGGTTATTCACCCCGGCTGTTTGAGCATTTATAGGACTAAAAGGATCAGCCCCGGCTTCCATCTTACTTGGCTAGAAGATGTCTGTCCCTGGGGACCATTATTGTCCTTGGAGAGTGGAAGAAGAAGAAGAAGCAGTGTCCTTTCTTAGTGTGGGTGGTCTTCATGCCACTGCAGACAAGAGGGAAGGGGAGAGCTGGCAGGCTGCTGGCATCACTTGTTCACTGTGCTCCTGGATCCCTTCTTTTTTTTAAATTTTTTTTCATCTTTTTTTTATTAATTTATTCATATTACATCTCGATTATTAGCCCTTCCCCTGTTTCCTCCCATTCTTCCCTCCCTCCCATTTCTCCCCTTTTCCCCTCCCCTATGTCCGTGACCGAGGGAGACCTCCTCCCCCTATATATGCTCTCAGAATATCAAGTCTCTTCTTGGTAACTAGCTATCCTTCCTCTGAGTGCCACCAGGTCTCCCCATCTGGGGGACATGGTCAGAAAAGGGGCACCAGAGTTCGTGTGAGAGTCAGATCTCACTCTCCACTCAACGGTGTAGAGTGTCATGTTCGTCGGCTAGGTCTTGGTAGGGGTTCGAAGCTTACTGCCTATATTCTCCTTGGCTGGTGCCTTAGTTTGAGGAGGACCCCAGGATCTGGATCCCTTCTTACAACTCTTTGTTAGTGACTAAATAGTCCAGTGGTTTAGACGGGGGACTGTGGAGCCAGCTTGTCTGGGTGTGACTCCCTACTTAGTAGCTCTGTGACTTTGGGCAGACTGCTTAATCTCCCTGCGCCCTAGCTCCTGCATGTGTGAAATGAGAGTGATAATCCTCAGGTGAGGATGAATCCTGAATATGTGGCAAATCTTAACTCAGTGCTCCGGCCAGCCAATCAGTCTCTTGAACAGTTAAGGACAAAGCAGGTCAACAGAAGCTGTGGAGAACTCTCAGAGGACCTTGGAAGGATTGGTGGGACTATCTTGTGGCTGGTTTATATATGTCCCCCAAATCTACTGCTTGGGAAGGAGAGAACAACAGTGAAAAAAGATCGCCTGGCCTGAAATCTCACACCAGAAGGCTTTAGTCTTAGTTACACATAGCATGTATGGTGGGCAGTTCACTTGCACAGTGTCCGGAAGCCAGAGTGTCACTCGGTAAAGTCTAGAGGCTGGTGTATTCCTTCTTGTGACAGAGGCTGTCACTGATGCCTCAGAGCAGGAAATCTACCAAGTCCAAGGGCAATGGGGCCATGTACAGAGTTGAAGGAAAAGTAGAGATTTTTCCATCTTGCTGGCTTGAGAAATGCCTCTTGTCCAGTTATTATGAAGTATCTCACATTTTATTTATTTACTTGGTTGGCAGAGCTTGCATTCCTGGCATTTTTGGTTGGTTTGTGTTGCTGTATTTTTTTTTTTTTTTTTTTTCCATGTAACTTTTACTCCCCTCTTAAAGAGGCCAGACCACCCTGTAGGAACATCTTTTCTCTCTAGGAGATAAAGCAGCCATGGTCAACTTCCCCAAACCCAGCTTGCTCTCGGCCCCACCTTTCTGCAAAAGCAAGAGCTGGTGAGTGGCAGCCAGGATTTTCCAGGAAAGAATATCCCTGTTTCAGAGTACAGTGTCTAATTCCATAGGCAAACTTGACAACGTAATTATATAGACAGAATGAAAGCTGTAGCGGTGGTGGCATTCCAGGAGCTGGCATATGGCAGGTTCTTGCTATCTCACTGTTGTAGGGAGTTTCTGAAATGCATATCAAATGTGCTTTTCGTGTTTGCAGTGTTGACATACTGAAATATACTTGATTCACCCTCACTCTGGGGGGAAATATTACTTATTCTATTTTTTTTTTTTCAGATGGAGAAAGTGATATTCATAGAAGTACATACCTTTTCTGAGTCCACACTGTAGAAACTTAGATACTGGTGAGATATGGCATCTGAACCATAGTCTGTATAAGAAGGCTGTGCTGGCTGGTGCTTTGGTAGTTCGGGGAGTACAGGGGTTCCCTTCCCACCCTGAATGGCCATATCGATGTGTCTCCTTTAGAAGAAGCTTGAAGGTTCCAGTCACTCTGACTTCAGGTGGTGAAGGAGAACCAGGATTCTTACGCTTCAGTGACCTTCAGGCTTGGTCTCTGGTGCAACCACCAGGTCCCCGAGTCTCTAGCTTCTACCCGTTTTATCTTCCTTGGCACTGGTGCTGCGTGAATCCATAGTTTCAAGTCTGGATAGTGAAAGCTGTGGATGGAAACTGAAGGCAGTTGAGGTTTAATTTTCTGCTTTGTAAGGAGGCTGTGGATAAACTCATTTGTGCTCCATCCAGCAAGTAATTTCTATCTTTCCCTCTAAAATGTACTTTTTTTTTTTTTTTTTTTTTTTTTTTTTAAATTCCAGTTACTGTGTCAGGGCATACAGAGTGGCTATAGGGAAGGTAGACAGTCCCATCAGCACATGGCTCATTGAGAAACAGATGCTGCTTCCTTATCCATGGTCAAGGTATTGATTCTTTCACCATTGTGTCCTGGAGAGTGCTTCTCTCAATACTTAGCATCCTCGGGCCACACAGCCATCATAAAGAGGAACTTGGAGTGAATAGGGAGACCCCTGCTTTATTTATTAGCGCTATAATGGTGTATTGGTTCCGTTTCTCTGCTCAGGTAGAATCTCAGGTAGCATTTGCCTCCCTGCGCCCAGAATTTTAGACCTGCCATCTGCTCATAGCTGTTAAGCTGTGCTTAATTCAGGGTTAGAAAGGTAAGAGCTGTTCCCAAATCTATCGTTTTCACTGCAGTCTCCTTCCCTCCCCCTCCCCTTAGTTGCTTGAGGATGCCTTTTTACAAGACTCCAGTAAACGTTTCCCAAATTGCACCGATAAACTGTTTCAACTTGACCGCGTTTCTGAAGTCTGTGTCTGTCGGGGTTACCTTTTCTTGCATCTGACTAACCTGTGACCCTTATGCAGGAAAGAGTTGGTCTGTAGTGCGGGGTTTTAGTTGGCCTGATTTCAGGTGCAGAGACCCGTGATGCAGTCGAAATACTCTAATACAAGCCTGAGGGAAAAAAAAAACCAAACAACTATTTTGACCATCTTGATCTTCCCTGCTTGTGTTCAAGCAGTGTGGTCGTTGTTGGTTTTATTTTCTATTGTTCGTGTACTACCTCACAGTGCCTCTTTTGGAGTTTTCTTTTCTGTTCCAGGGAGGTGTAAAATAGTGGCCTGCACAGTGTTATTAGACCCGGTTAGCACTGGGGAATCTTTGGGCAGTTGGATTTGAGAACCTGGAACAGTTTTAGACAGGAAGGACCATGTAATTTCCCATCCTCACAGGATACTTTCAAAGGTGTCTGCATTAGTAATAATCACACTAGAATGGTAGAACTTAAAGTAGGACCCTCCCAGCAGAAGAAGGTCTCTGAATTTAGGCACTAAGTTTACACCAGAACATTCTCTGGAGTATTCTTTGTCAGTTGCTCATTTAAAGGCTTGTCGTATCCGATAAGCAGACAGGACCAGATTAAGAGTTTAGTGCTTCCCCTCCAGTACTACTTTTACACTTGTCTCCGATGTGAAGCACACTGTTTCTTAGCACCCAAGAGACTACCTCATACTAGTTCCCACTGGGTGCTTGAAACTTCTTGGTAGCCATGGGAGGCTGTGATAAGCCATCAAGTGTGCTCTGCAGAGTGCTGCTGGGTAACTGTATACTTTTTGCATGTGGGCGGTGGAAAGGGGAGGAGGGACTATGTGTGTGAGTGAGAAAAATGAACTTTTGAGCTGGGGGTGGGGGGGGGGGGGGGTGGGAAGCATCATTACATTAATGAGGATAATCAGAACTTTGTTTTGTTTTAGGATTTATCCAAGAAGAGGTTTTATAATGTTGAGTTTTTTTTTTTTTTTTTTTTTAAGGCAAAAGAAAAAAGTAGGTTTTCTTTTTGTATCATTAAAGTGGATGAAAGCAAAACAGTACTGCACAAGCCCCTCATCTGTTCAGGAGGGGAGGAATGGTGGCTTTAATTGCAACATATCCCTTTTGGCTAAAGAATGAGAAAGAAGGAAGGAGGACAGGAAGAGTAGCAAAGAACTAATAAAAGAATGGAAGGATAAAAAGGAATGTAAGTGGCATTTCATAGACTTTCACAACATTCCCCCTCAGGACCAAGCCTTGTGTTGGCCTAGGACTTTTCATCTCAGGTGGCCTGGCGGACATTCCTGGGCCGCTCCTTGCTCTTTATGATGCCATTTCTGAACAGTTTAAGCTCTGCGTGCATCTGTGGTTGGTCAGGATAATTCAGATGTTGTTTTTCCCCGTGTTGCAGATATGAGGCTATGCATGGGGCCAGGGCTCCTTTATTTTCTATTCCTGATGAGTGTTTTTTTTTTTTCAGTAGTTGTTGGATAGAATGCTTTTATGGGTCAGCTTTCTGAAGATCATGGGCTACTTGGAGGCATTTGAAGGAGCCATAGAACAGGGGAGAATTATTCTTAATATAGAACAGCATGAGAGCACTGCAAATTTGCAAAAAAAAAAAAAAAAAAAAAAAAAAAAGACTTGAAGGAAAAAGTATTGATTGCACACTGAAGAGAGATGTTGGTCACCAGGCTCTAAGAGACACCTGGAATCTCAGGAAGACTTTTTCCTTTCAGAATAGGGAGGTGGGGCTGGAGAGATGGCCAGCGCTTAGAGCACAATCCTGCGCCTGCAGAGGACCCAGGTTCCAAGTATTCAGAACCCATCTCTGGTGGCTCACAGCTGTCTGTACCTCCATCTCCAGGAGGACCCAAGACCTCTGGCCTCGGTGGGCACCCACAGTCCCATACCCACTCCCTCACTTGCACGTAATCTAAAATAACAGAACTCCAACACTCAAAATGGTATGGTGGTTTCAAGAAGAAAATGGTATTACTGAGTAGGCTTCTGAGAGGGCTGAGCTTTTTTTTTTCTTTCTCGCATTACTTTCCCTCCCACTCATACTGCTAGTTGCTAAAACCTCTGTATCAGTTTATCAGAATAGGCGTTAAACCTCAAAGAACATGACAGAATCAATCAGGTACATATTTTTAAGGTAGAATGGAAAATAACTTAGTCAGGCGCTTGTGTTTGTAGATGAAATTTTTTAAGGGTTTAGGAGCTCCCACTATGTGCCAGGCCTTGTACCTTTTCTTAATGGTGTGTGTGTGTGTGTGTGTGTCTGTGTCTGTATATGTGTCTGTGTGTGTATGTGTGTGTCACAGAGGGAGGGAGGGAGGGAGGGAGAGAGAGAGAGACAGAGAGAGAGACAGAGACAGGGAGAGACTCATGTTTTCTAAGGTAATTCATTGTCATCAGTCATATTCAAAAATGTATGATAGGTCTGATTTTAAATTACAGTTTTGAAAACTCATTACAGATGGTTTATAGTGGTAAAACTTACATGTGACTGATTTTTATACTGATTCTTCTTTCTCTTGATTTTCTTGTCTAAGTTTTAATGTTTTACATTGTGTGTAGATTGTCTTACACCATCAAGATTCTACTGATGGCACAGAATTCAATGGAGAACACCCATGACCGATAAGGGGACCTGTCAGCAGAGTAGAATTAAGTATTATGTATGAAATACAAAGTTCATTTTGTAGGCTCAGTATCAGAGAGAGCGAGAGAGGGAGAGAGGGAGGGAGGGAGGGGAAGAAAGAGAGAGAGAGAGAGAGAGAGAGAGAGAGAGAGAGAGAGAGAGAGAGAGAGAGAGAGAGGGAGGGAGGGAGCGAGCGCATTTGTTAGGGGGTCAGGAAGATTCTAGCCATGTCCATGTGCCTGCTTATATGACCTTGGGAAAAATAATTTCATTTATTCTGAATCTTACTTCTAGAAAAGATAACCTAAGGTTTCTCGTAACACTGATGCTTTGTGACTTTGGGCAGTTAGCAAAGGCCGGTAAAGAACATAGACTGCTACTTAAGAGGTAGACAAATCCCTAAGTTGATTGAGTCACTGGGGAATTGTGGATGCCTCTGTGAAGGACAACTCACAGAAGGGTATTAGGAATTGATGTGGGCATTGCACAAAGCTATCATGAGTACCACGTGTTAACCGAGTACTCCACCCTTAGCCCTTGGCTCGCAGTCATCTGTGGTCACTTCTGAGTGTGTTGTCCCAGGATAATGCTGAGGCAGCTGTCATCTCTTCCCCCTTGGTCTTCCAGTATACAATAGCTTCCTTTCTGCATGTGCTTTGGCCACAGGGCCAGCTGAAGGCAGCTCCAGGGAGGGGGTCTGAACTGGAGGAAGAGATATGTAGGTTAGGAGTCTGGTAGGTACAGCAACCAACCCAGCTGTATCCTCACAGCTGCCCATGTGACATATTTCCTGGGCACTGGCCCCTTCTTGTTGCTCTCCTCTGTTGAGAAACAGTCCCCTCCTGCACCAGGAATGTCCTCTGCTGTGAACCACCTCAGCACCTCTTCCTGACAAGCCCAGTGAGTCAAGGTCCTCACTGCCTGTTTGCACAGAGGGAAGGGCCCATGCCTGCTTGTTGGATTGTTCACAGGTGGTTCCTAGGCAGCAACCAGCTGACCCTACCGTGGGCATGGCCTCACTGCTGGAGTTGGGGGCAGACAAGATGCCACCTGCTTTGGCTTCGCAGCCATCCAGGAAGCTATAACTGTGCACTGGGTGTGGTAAACACCGACCCTCTTGCTTCTCAAAGGCTGCCTTTGCGGCTGTAGAGTCGCCTACACATGTTTGTTATCTGTGATCTCGTTTTATTGATGTTATTTCTACATTTTGAGAAAGATCTGTCACAGTAAGTTACCCTTTCTTTGGGAAACAAGGGCCTAAGTTCAACATGTCGATTTGGGAGGAAGACTGCCATTGAATTCTTAACAGAGGGCATATCCAACCCCTACCCCTCTTTATTTTGTTGGTGGTGTTGTGGTGTGTGTGTGTGTGTGTGTGTGTGTGTGTGTGTGTGTGTGTGTGTGTGTGTGTTATGTTTTAGATGTTAGGTTTCTGCCAAAAACCCTCATTGTTATTTTATTCTGTAATAGTGAAACATTTATGGCTGCTTCATCGATAAAGAGGTGAGATGTCAAACCTTGTTACAAAGGTGCTAAGCCCTACGTACATTCAAACCCAGCTGTAGCCAACTCTAAAATTACGTGTATGCTATCCTCATAGTTTTTTGAAGTGCTTGGATGTCAATGAGGTCTGCTATGTGTATTTAGCAGTCTGCCTAAATATTACCCCATAATTTGGTAATGTGTTACAGTCTGACATAATGACCTTACCTGTTAGAGATCCCACTAATCCTTTGAGTTGCCAACATTTAGTGAATAAGGTGAGCCTTGTAGGGATGCCAAGTTGTTCTCTCAGTGTTACGTGCAAAGAAACGACAGGACCACACCTGGAATTTGCCAGATGTCCTCCTGACACTTCCATTTAGCTACTCATCATAAGATATTTCTTTTGCTTGATGAGCACCTACATAATACCCGTAATAACCATGAGCATAAGATTGGAGTGTCAGTGAGGCCCTCACCCCTCTCTGTTTCTGGAGGTACCTTTCCTCTACATGTTTTATGTATCTTTAATGAGTCCCACATAGTTGGCTAACTACAGAGCTTTGAACAGGTTGTCCAAACCCTTGTGATGTCAGACCTAGGGAAGTGGGACCGATACCCAGGATACCAGGCCACTGGGCAAACTAAATAATGTGGCAGCTTAGTTACTTGGCAAGGAGCAAAAAAGAAAAGTGGCTTGTTCTAGAGGATGCTGGATAGATTGAACTTTTCCTTTGAGAGAGGTTGACTCTAGACCTTGAAAAGTATTTTTTTTTTTTATTTTGTCTTTTTATTCCTAAGAGATTTGAAAAAGAATCCCCAACCCTTTCCCTCTATTAAACTAACACTTGCTTTGCTTGGGTCTTCTATGCCTTAGTTTAGGTCAGGCGAGGTCCATTTTGATGAGCAGAGGGAAAGTCAGGAAGCTGGGGATGGGGTGGGGAATGGGTATTCTGGAAAAACAAAATAAAACAGAGTAGAAAAGTTTGAATGGCACACAGTACCTGTTATATGAAAGAACGGTGCCCAAGAGGCATCCAAGAGTTAGTGACATCCTAGATGAGTACTTTATTCTTTCCATTTAAAATATGGTACCAGGTAAGGTGTGTGTGTGTGTGTGTGTGTGTGTGTGTGTGTGTGTGTGTGTGTATGTGTGTGTGTTTTCACTCAGAGACTAGTTAGATTGGATCCGATCCCCAATTATTCTTCCCGAGAAAAATCAGCACCCTCTCATCGCCTCCTTGTTTTGTTCTTTCTGGGAGCCAGTGTGCTCCGAAGCCAAATGACAAACTCTTGGCCTGAGAAGTACTCCCTTGGGCTCGCTACTGTTTCCCTGCAAGTGCATATAAATCCTAAATCGCCACCAGTACCCTGCATTTCCCTGGAGGATTGAGCAGGGGAAGGTGGGGATGGGAAGGAGGGCATGGGCGACGGATTATAGCAGAGACAGAAAGAAGAGCTTTCAGGTTGGCATGTTTTAGTCTGGGCACTCAATTCTTGTCAGGAAATTGTTAGAAGTCATATAAAGTGAATCTCAATCCATCCACAAGGCAAGTCTCCTCTTTAAACCAGGGTCAGTATTTGACTTAGAACCCTGCCCACCCCCTACTTACAAGTAGTTCAGGCCAGGCATTAAGGGCTACTTTTTTTTTTTTTTTTTTTTAAATCTTATCTCGCCTGGCTTGAACAATTCCTTTGCTGTCCACTGAGCTGGCCTGAACAGGTCATCATCTTTTGTCCTTCTGAGGCCCAACGTGGGATTCGGAATACTGAGACTGTTTTCACTCTAGGCCTCCAGGTCTACTGTGCTCTTCTTGAAGGATGTTGCCTGGAGTGAGCTGGCATCCTTTGGGTGAGAGAGTAGGAGTTAATGAGTTCATGTTTAGAAAGTTCCCGAGTCACTGCTGATGCCGGAAGGGTTGTTTAATTAGCAGGAGACATGATCTAGAGTGGTGATGCTCACTACGTGTGAACTCTCCAAGGTGAGTCACATGTGTGTGTACGGGAAGCATATCCTTGATTCCATACAGATCCAAGAGGTCAGCCATACACCTCCCTGGTCTTCTGATAGAAATAAAATATTCTTCAAAACGTTTGGGGGTTTATTACTGTTTTCTACACACAACTTACACACAACTGTACTTGCAGCATGGAGGGGATAGAAGAAATGAGAGGAGCGTTTGTAGGAGCTTTAAAGAAACAGTTATATCCTTTAGGGACCTCTGTGAAGTCAGTGTTTCATCCCCATTTGTTTTTTTGTTTGTTTGTTTGTTTGTTTGTTTTGTTTTGTTTTCCGGATAAGAAACTGAATCTCAGAAAATTTCAAATATTTTGCTCAGAGCCATCAAGGCTCAAAGTCAGAGATCATCATTTAGAGTTTTATCACAAAGCTCAGGCTACATAGCACATCCATTTGGAGAGAAACCTTGCCAGTTCTCTTACGGCAAACCTTGACTCCTGGGATGCTGTTCCCTGTGCTAGTGTGCTAGTTAAGATTTAAGATCCTCTTTAATTATCGAGGGTAGGATAAAAGTTATTCAGCTGTCCGTAAACCTATCCCGTAGGGATAGGGTTGAGTAATTCACACCACACACTCTCAAGGCCAGGACGGACAACTGAAAGCAAAGTTGCTAAACTTTGCGTACACACTTGGTACTTTTGCCCCATGTTGCCCACTGGGAAAGTGAGGAGTGAAGAGAGAGCTCTGCCATGCCTGAGAATTTTCCAGGGAGGGGACAGAAGTTTAGGCCTTGAGGCTACTTGATGTAACAGGAATGTTTGTAGAAAAATAAACATGCACATGGAATGAATCAACATCTACATGCTGGGCCCGCAGTTAACCTCTTTCAGGAGGAGGAAGAAGAGGAGGAGGAGTCATCGTTGTCAGTTGATGTCTCCCCCCCCCCTTTTTAAAAAAGTGACACTTTCTTGAGGCCTCTTTTAGGGGCCCTATTCTTTTGCCCGTACCCAGAGTCTTCAGCGTAGCCTGGCCCGATAGAATAATTTAGAAACGTTGGAGCCTCCAAAGGATTTTTCGGGTGCTGATTGAACAAAAAGCAGCAGTGTCAGCGAGCCCGGGGCCCTGGTGAGCTGTTCTGGCTTCCAAGGGCTCTCTGGTCCGCAGGCACTGCCTGCTGGCATGGTTCATGCAGTGAGTGAACCGTGAGCAAAGATGAAGCAAGGCTCTGGCTGCTCCCAGCTGCCTTGCTTTGTAGGAAAATACTATTCCCAGTGCCTTTACAACTCAGCCCAATTCTAGGGAAGTAGTGCTTGAATTAGCAAAGGCTGGTGCAGGATACATGCTAGTCTCCACCTACACAGCCTACTCACAGTGTTTGTGGAGCTCCCCACACAATTCTTGTTCCAACAGAATCTAAATGTGATTCATATCATTTAGTCATTAGTGCCTGGTTCCTAAGTTTGTCCAGTGGATTTAGTTGTGTCATTGGTTGCCTATCATAATCTTCTGTTCCAGATCCCCTCTCCTTTCCCATTTGGCAGATAAGAACTAGTCAACAAACAAACAAACAAACAAACAAACAAAACAAACATACAAACAAAAAACCAAAACCAAACAAAAAACAAAACAAAAAAAACCTAATTAAAAAAAAAAAAAACCCATGTAGGTTTTTCAACACTAAGTTATCTCTGCCCTCAGTTGGAACATATTTCTCTATAAAGGCAGGTGAGAGAACCCTGGGCCGAGTTCTCCTCACTAATCTGTCCTAAGGCAAGTGCTTTAGTGTTCCCCAAACCCTGCTTTTTAGATCCGTACGTGAAGATAATAATAAAGTAGTCCCAGGGCTGAGGCAAGGATTAGAGATAAATCCTCTTAAAATGCTTTTTTAATTTGTCTTCAAACCGCAACACAGGGTCTCGGGAAATGGCGTTACCCTTGTCTCAGCCCGCCAGACTCAGTACCAGGCTCACTTTTGGTGCTGGCACGGTTTTTACTTTAGCGGTCGTTAAAGCTGTGGTTGCTGTTAACCTGGTTACAGAAAAATTTTCCACTTGACACCCCTTTAACCGAGTGAGCCAGAGCGGGCCTGTGGCTGACTACATCATTTTCCAGCCCTTCTCTTCACATGCTTACCATATCTGAGTTCAGGCTGTGGCTGAGCTTCCTACTCCGTAGCCCTCTTTTAAAACACGCTCCTTCCAGCCCGAGGAGGCTTCTTAGAACACTTGCTATCACAGCTCAAATGATTTTCATTGTCAAAGTACCCCTGGTGCTTCGAAACTCTTTTTGTTTGGGGGGAAATGACCTACGCCATGAGGCTTAAGGAGGGTACCCCAATGAGGCAAGTAAAGGTCCCCGCCACTTGCTGAGCCAGGCTACCCGCTCACCGTAGGCACACGCGTGAAGGTGTAGGCCATGAGTCCACCTGGCAAATTCCTCAAGCCATAACAGCAGCCCCCCTATATATATATATCCTTCCCCAGGGTTCTCCCTCCTGGTCCCAAACAGGCACCTGTTGGACTGTCCTGGCTCACCCAGACGTTCCCTAAAACCCGTTCACCTCTGGGCTTCACCAGTTGATGATTGCAGCAGATGATTTACAACTGGAATCTGGCATCTAGAAAAGGGGATCGTGTGTCTTTAAACAGCTGTGCGTCAGCGTGTGTAAATGCGCTTGCTAATCCAGTGACTAATTCAGTGTATTATGAGGCAGCAATGAGCCTGCTGCCAAGGCAAGGCTCTATCCCAACTGGAGGGTGTGTAGGGCTCCTCAGAGCGTTTTCTCTGAGGCTCCTTCTCTCGTTTCTTCCCGCTCGCTCCTCTGAAATTCATCTCCCATGTTCCCTGAGCCAGAGTCCTCCTTGCCCTCTTGATTCCTGTCCCTCAAACCTCCATTCCTCTTTCGGTTCCTGCCCCCCGACTCCCTGCTTTATTTACTCATCAAGGGTGGGGACCCTGTGCCATCAGAGCAAGGGCTAGCGAACCAATCAGTGTTGTTTTGGGACATTCCAGGGGACCGAACTCATTATCCCTGTAGAAAATTTCCCCAAATGGCCCTGTTGTCATTGTTACTGGGCCCTTCCTCGGTTCCCAGTCTGTGATGCCCTGCTCTGTTGATGGCTGTTTCTCTGGGACCCTGTTTTATCTACCTCTCTTTCATCACCACCTAGGGGTTGGGAGAGAAACCTTCAGCCAGGGAGCAGGGGCCAGAGTGTAAACTTCCTTCTAGGGCCTTTAAGTATGGGCCAGGGAAGCCTCTTCTGGGTGTGCCTGGAGGCTAGGAAGTCAGAGAGATTTTTTTTCCCTTGGAGTCTGGGACCTCTACATGAGTGTTCCCAGAAGTCCCTGACACCAGGTGTCTGTTCTGGACATGGACCTTGCCCAGCGTCTCGCACAGTGTCTCAGGGAGGCACACACAGTCCAGCTGCCATCTGAAGTATTTCCATGTGTCAGAGGTGGGTGTGGGAGGCCCCAGCCTCCACACCCTCTCTGCCTTCCCGACTCAGTAATTGGTTCCCTCCCATCCCAGGACATCTGCAGGCTCCTTTCTATACCTCCTTCTCAGAGCATCTGGAATCTAGCCACTTTGGACTCACTGCAGAGTATTGGCCACTCTGGAGTTGGGAGTGTGCATTGCTGCTTGCGCAGGATCGGAATCTCACTAGAACGGAACTCCTAATTGGAGGGTCTACAGCCATCAGTCACCAAGGTATTCTCATTGCTCTGAGAGTCAGTTGCTATCTTATCTGTTAAGATAGCATTCATGTAACAGTTCAGCGGCTTTGAATAAATTCATAGAGTTGGGTAACCATCACAAGCACCTCATTTCAAAATGTTTGCAGTGTCCCCAAAGAAGCTCCATGCACACCCGCAGTCTATAGTGGATGCCTATTGAACAAAGGCATGTCCAGGAGGGACAGGTTCCCAAGGGCTATTCAAAGCACATAGCTGACTGAGTTCCCCATCTTCCAATCTCCAGGGACCTACTTTCCGATGGCCTCTCCTCAGCACTCAAGCTCTGCTCTTCTCTGCAGGCTGGCTGCTTAAGCTTCTCAGTGGAGTGAACCTGGTACTGCCGGGTGGGCAGAGGTAATTGAGCGCTTTCCCCAGCTGCATGCAGACAGTTCAGCCCAGGGAGCCTGGGCTGTGGTGGCTGCAGTTTCCTAATGGCTTCCTGATGAGGCAGAGCCACTTATTAACATCGGATGAGGGCTGTGCATCCGGGCTCTCTTTTTCCCACCTGAGCTAGGCAGATGGAGAGAGTGGCTTCAGCTGCCGCCCGCCCCGCCCCCTAGCATTGACCACTTTTTCTCTGCTCTCCAAGTATTGGTCTGTCTAGCTCATTGATCTCAGGATTGGGACAGCCTGGCGACTGGGTCAGCCTCTCGGTTTGTTGTTAGAGGCGCCCAGGGCTGTCTGCTCTGGGCCTGTGTGGGCAAGACTTTTGAGGCAGCAGTGAGATTGCCAGTACACTGAAGTCTGGGTGCTTGGGGGCTGTTCTGAGAGACCCAGAAACCTGTGTGGCTAAAAGGCATTAGCTAGGAGAGATACAGCATTTCTTAAAGCTGCAGCTCCAGCACTCCCAGTGTGTTTGCTTTCACGATGAGAGGTGCTTGAACCGCCCCAAGGCTTCAGGCACTTTGGGTTGAGACAGACAGCTTCATTCATTAGATGGGAGGTTTAGCATTCTGACTTTGTGTCCTTGGATACTTCCTTGATGTTCCCTGTGTTTGGCTACTCCGGTTGGGCACCACTGAACTGAAATGGTAATGTTGGAGAGGCTTCAAATGGCACAGTGACTCTTGGTTCTCCTTTCCGTGGTTTTTAGATACAGATCTGTAGATCAGACATTAACAGATGTCTTCCCTCGCCCCTCTGGTTTGATAAGAATGGCGCCCTCTGTTTTCAGAGCTGGTGTAACATTCAAGTGTCATGTCACCAAAGATTGCTTGTTGAGTGATCACTGGTACACAACAGGAACCCCTCTCTTGGTGGGTGGATGGGGGTGGGATGGGGCGGGGGATGGCCACAGTTTGGTGGTTGTCACTCAGCCTTTGTAAAGTTTGATGGTAACAGGTAGGACAGGGTGCCATAATATGTTGTACCATCAGCATATGGGTTGGCTTTTTGGGTAGTTGTCCCTGGGGTTCATGAAGAACTTGGGGAGGAATAATCCAGAATGATGTTCCATGGATCAGTGGTCCTAAAGGCATGGCGGAGACCCTCTGCGCCCCCCTCAGCCCATCACAATTGAGTAAACACTGGTGGTCTACATGAGGATGATACTGGGCAGGGAGTCAAAAGGTCTTGAGTTAGTAACCATGAGACTAAGGCAACGGTAGGTCACCTCCTGGCTTTCCTTTCCCCATGGGGAAAAGAAGAGGTTGGAAGTAGATGCCATCTTAAGGCATTTCTAACTCTCCCAGGGATAGCGTGGGGCCCTTGGCCAGTGACAGAGCTCCGCAACTTCTCCACTGGCAGCTTCCCTTTCATTCATCTTATAATTATGTCTGGTTGCCAGGCGGGGAGAACCTTCCTCCAAGGAGCTGTTAAGGTTTTATAGCAAATTCTGTAAATTCTTTTCTGCTTCTTGGCTGCAAATGAGGCTTTACATAGCCAGAGTGAGAGTGTATAGAGGAACAAGACGAGAGAGGGTGAAAACTCAGGCAGAGTGCACGCAGGGATAGTTTACCACTCTTCCCGCCAAAGCGGCAGATCTGTACCAAGCATGGAGAAGGCGGGGTGACTGGGTTAGCAGGGAACCTAATAGTACAAGCAGAGTAACCACTCTCTCTTCAAAGCTTATCTCTCTGGGTCTTGATTAGCTCCTTAGCAACCCAGGAGACTTTAGCAGGGACTGACCCTGAAATTATTCCTTAAATGCCTTAGGGGCTAGGGGGTCTAGCTCCTTAAGAGACATACATTGAGATTTACAGGACCAAGGGGGGCCTTTATTCTATGCATTGTTGAACATATAAAAGCTGAAGTTGTAAACTCCGAAATGTTCCAGTTTGAGCCAAGGGCACTGGTTGGTGTTTTGCAGGCTGTTTTGAAGGTTGATAGGCTGAGAGGAGGGCTGTCTCGTATCCTGTGTACTTGCAGACAAGCTCTGGGTGGGAATGTTCACATCTCTGATGTCAGCCTTGCTTTGGGTATGAATGCTATGAATGTCTCCCTGTCCTCTCCCCACTCCTTCCATGTGGCTCCCATGTGGCTCTTTTGAATTACACTGGGATGAGTCAGCAGGGCCTTTGCGAAGAAGGGGATGCTTTGCTTGTAGGGGAAAATGGGTGGAGAGAAATGAAGGAAGCAGGGTTTGAATGAAATACTGGATCAGATCACCATCCATGGTCAGATGCATTTTAAGGCAGTCTTCATCTGGGGTTTTGTTTTCGCCTGGTGTACTGAGGGACTAGATAGCTCGCTGGTTGTGGCATGTGCATAGTAGCTCAGTGATCTTGGTAGTTCAGGTTTATTAGTGTGCCTTCTGGGTACCCTGAACTGGAACAAGCAGCTTTCCTCATGCACCTGTGAGTGCAGAGGCTGGGGAAGGAACACAGTGTAACCTTTAACCATTCACTGGGTCTGTTGGCCCCAGCAATGCCCTGTCTTGTGCCTAAGATCTAACATGACAAAACATTTAAATGTTTGCCACCAGTTCCTTCGCAACCTGGGGGAATCTCTCTTCCATATTCTAAGCCACTTAAAGGAAACGGAGAATTACTTTCCTTCCACTTTTTTTTCTTTCCAGGAGCAAGGAAGGCAGTCATTAGTGGAAACTCAGAGGCAGGAGTGGAAGGCTGATATTACCTCGCAGGGGATCTTTGTATTGAGTACCAAACTTCTTGTCTTTGGGAAAACATCTCGCTCTGTGCTTAGAATTTGTAGGGCTAAATCCAGTGCGTGCAGTTTCTGCCTATTGGTTGCCTGTCGGTCTTCAAAGATCCAGGTGACATGTGTGTGGTGTAAACAGGCAACAGGGTGACAGCTCGCAGGGACTCACAGCTGGGCCTCTTCCCATGCCTTTTCCTTCTGGTCCCAGCCTGTGTGCATTTTTCAGGTTGTTGTTTATCACAGGCTGGTCTGACCACTGGCTTTCATTTTAGTAAGGAAGAGTAAGAATATAAGTAACACAACAGGGAGGGGTTCAAATTGATGATCACAATATGAATTCACGTTAGAACAAAGAATAAGATTCCAGGAAGAAGACGACGCAATGACAGGGAAGGAAAGATCTTTATATGTGTCCGTGCATTTCAGTTCTGGGCCTCTCTATTTTCTCCTTAGCAGTGGTGCTGGATTGAACCCAGCTAGGACAGATGCCGGACAAGTGTTCTAGCCTTGAGATATACTCCCAGCTCTCTCTGTTTGTCCCTTTATTCAGCTCCAAAGCAGAGAGCTAGGGAACTTACCCATAGAAAGGCTCTTCTGTAGTGTCATGCTGGCCATGTGTAATGAACAGACCTGATAAGACTGTTGTCTCAGGAGCCATAGCATTGACCTCTATTGTTTGATTTGTCCTTGGCACCTCTTTACCTTGCTTGATCAGTGTAGACTGACGCCTTACCTGCCTTTCAGGTCTACCCATCTCAGAGAGGGGACTACAGAGGGCAAGCGCGTGCTCCGCTTGGCTACGAGACCTATTAGATCGAGAAGAACAGTATGAGCAGAATAGCTCATTCCTCAGCAGCAGGCAGCCCTTTGTGGTGACCTCATCTTCCTCCCAGCCCTGGTCCAGTTGGAGCTATGCATACAGGGCAGACTTCCAGTTCCTCCTGTCTGGGACTCACAGAGGCAGATATAAATAGACCAAGACTTTGTCTGTAGCCATTGTTCTCTGACTGCCCATTGTTTCTGCTGCTGAAGCCTACCGCCCGCCTCCCCCATTGCTCCTGCCCCCAACTCTCTCTTATTGTGCCGAAGTCTGAATTTCAGCCTGGCTATTTTCATTGGGGCTTGTCTGGTGCTCGGAGAGAATCCGGAGTAGAGAATCACCCTCCAGTGTAGACCAGCTGAATTATAAGCCTCCTATTTTGATGCCAGCAATGCTTTTGTCTGAGTCCTTTCTTGATATATTTGTGGTCAAGACAAAGATATGTGGATGTGTTGATAGTGGAAACAGGAGGATTTGTAAGGAGTTGAACAACTGTCCCCACAGGGGCTTGATTAATGTGCCTGTGTCAGAGTAATGGATGATCTGTGGTGTTATATTATAGTGCTCAGTGCTTGGCCATGGCCTTTTCAGCTTTTGTTTTGTTTTGTTTTTTGTTTTTAAATAATCATAAGGGGGGCTAGAATAAAGAAAGATACAGAGATGCAGAAATGCAGAAATCATTCTTAGTAAGTTGCAGATGGTGCAAAGGCAGAGATGGATCGGGAATAGGGTGGATACAGAGTGACGATATGAAAAAGATTGTTACATGGGGGCATTACGGGTCAAAACGGTCAAGTCTGATGTAGATAAATGCGAAGACTTTCTGTGAAGCCGGCGAAGGCCGGGCTGTAGGCGTGTGACTGGCTCCATATCAGTTCCTGTAGAGAAGGGCTGGTAGTACATTTTGGCCTTTGCAGCATAGTTGCCTGTGTTCTTGCTTTTAGACAATCATCTGATTGGTCTCAGTTTACCCTAAGGATGTTCTCTGTGGAGGTTTATACGATGCTCCACAGGGATCCAGGGGTACAGACATGTAAGATTGCTTTAGGTGGAGCAACTGGCCACCGTGAATGATTGAGTTACACAGGGAGTTTTAAAAAACTGGACAGAGGGGCTAACAAGCCAGGAGGATAAAAGCTGAAAAAACCACTAGGTGAAGAAGGATTTGTACTGCAAGGCTTTGACCACCAGAACTAGGTCTGGAGGCCACAGCTCCCAAGCAGGTGTCTTTTAACAAAATGTGTGTCACCATTCTTTTCGTAGCCATCTTGGATTAGTAATGGAGTTGAAAGGTTCACACAGTAGGCCACAAAGAGTGTCTCTTAAGCCAGAAGACTCTCAGGAAAGAAGGATGACCTTTTGTCCAGTTTCTGCCTTTCCTTTGATCATCACTCTTCGGTCAGTCTGAGAAGCTGAGGTCCCAAATCTGTGGACAGCCCGCTGCTTTAGTGCACACGGTCCCATGTTGCATGTATCCATCTCCTCTACTGGGAAAATGGACTTACATACTTACGTTTTGTCGCGTTTTTTTTTTTTTTTTTTTTTTTCCTGGTTTGAATACAGATAGTTGTACTGTGTGAATGTGTGTGGATATGCATTTTCCTTCTCTGTCCAGATTTATTTATTAAAAGGAAAACACATCTGCATAAAAAAGCCTAAGAACACAGGAAGAATGTCTACTTTGTTTTCCTTTCTGTAGCACCAAGACATGCGGGGTTTCAGCTTCCTCTGAGGGATTTTGAAGACTGACTTTCATCTCAAACAAGGCTTTTTTTCCCCCCACTGGAAAAATTGTCCTTTTTTTACCCCCCAGGGGGAGGGGGATTAAATGTATTTGTATAATCTCTAAATAAATAAGAAAATGAGGAGAGAATTTCCTTTCAAATTTCATGGAAAATTGTTCCTTTCTGAACATCATTAATTGGGAGTAAGTCCTGTATCTCTTTAGTCTCTTCCTACTTGGCCTTCTGCCTGTTGCGGCCTTGTCCTCCTTACTTGGCCTCTTCTCCTGCCTCTTCCCAGACAGGCCAACCAGCTCAGCTCTCTCAGACCATCGTCCTCAGCTAGCTGTGAGCCACTGAGCACTCTCTGGAAGAGGCCTGGCTCTATGTTTGTTTCCTGCGTGGGAGGGCAAGGCAGGCCCTGAGAAAACAGTTCAAAAGTGCAGAAAAACTTTACCTCTTCCAGCCTAAATAAACGGGCTTTGCTCCATTTGTTTGCCCAGATTTTTCCCTTTGCCCATGGAGAAAATGCTTCCTCTTCTACCTTTCCTGGCTCTGCTCCCCTGGGGGGTGTGGACCCTCAGGCCCCCTCTTCTTCGTGCTTCTTGTAGGCTCTGGGCCAGTAGTGGAAGCAGGACGCTTGGGAGGGCTGTGCCCTGGTGCCTTGACACAGGGGCCCCCTGGAACCCTGGGTAACAGCTGCTGTCTGCCCTCTCTGGGATTGAGGCCTACTCTTCTCCAGAAAGCCCTTTCTGTACGATTGAAAAGGAATATCCTACATCCTTGTCTTTTCAGCCTCCCCTGCTTGCAATTTCACAAATAGATACAGAGAGGAACTACCTACCTTTTGTGTCTAAAGATCTGGACTCGAGTTTCTGGTTACATAACTTTCCTGTTGGCCACGGTGGTGAAATAACTGAAGTAACCTTTGTGAGCCTCAGTTTCCTCACCTGAAGAGTGGAGGAAATAATACTAAACCATTTGAGAAAACACTTTCTAAAATGTGAAACTCTGCTTAAAAAGTAGTGATGGCACTTATAGGTAGGAAGGCAGTGAAATGAAAACAAGTTGATTATTCTGATAACCCTCTTGGGATGGTAGATGATAAGACTGTAAGAGCTCATCTTCTCAGTAGTATCCCGTGCTGGGATAATAACAATATGTAGAGAGTCAGATAATTCCCATCATTTTGAGTGGGATCCTCCTATAGCGTGCTATCACTAAGATTTTTACGACCCCATCATGAGCATTTATTTTAGTTAAAGGTCAGATCAGTAATATCAGAAGTATAAGGGTGGGGTTGGTGGTAGAGCACTTGCCTGGCTTGTGCAATACCTGCGTTCTAGTTCTAACACGATAAAGCCAGAAGGCGTCAGACAGAGAAAGAGTCAACAGAGTGCAGTATGGTTAAATACAGATGTAGACCCATCTGATGACTTTCATGGAGACTTGTCTGCTTCTGTATTTATCAAGACAAAGGGATCTCACTGACCTTGGACTTTTTGGATACATATAGGCAATACTGTGTGGTGAGAGCTGAACATAGTCTTGTGGGTTGGAAGTGCTTTGAAGCATGTGAAACACCATGTAAACAGGTGAATGTGATCATTTTAGGATTTCCATAGCCTGTCCACGTGGGCCTTGGGCAGCATTCTGCCATAGGGTGGTAGGACTAGAACCCAGGGCCATGTACATTCCTTCTGATATTTAAACTACACCCTCTGCTTTCCAAACAGTCCTTTAAACTATGGGAGACTCATTGAATTAAAAGCCCATAAATGTATAGTTTATTTCAACTTTAAGAAAGTCTTACTATATAGCAAAGAGTTTTGAATACAAAACTATACTTTTTTGTTGTGCCCTATTGATTCTAAAGTGGTGCTCCTGGGAAGCTTTTAAAAACCAAAAGATTCTCCAGGGTACATGTCGCTGTGAAGTGTTGTCATGGCAAACATATTTTAGAGGATGGCTACCAAAAGTATTTTACCCTAGCAGGTTGGATTACAAGACACAGAATAAGTAAGAAAGTGCTCTGTTCCTTCAGCAGCCTGCAGGGAGATAGATTCAGGCGAAAACAGGTTTTTTTCTGAGCTTGCTTTCCCTCTAAGGTGTGCTCTGCAAAGAAGATTCCGGAGGGGCATGTGAAAATACCAGCACCTAGTGGGACACAGTATATGTCCAAGAGAGTGTGGTGTTTTAATTGAACTGGACCACTTGTGACAACAAACACTATATGAGATTTTATTTACAGTGCTTAAAAGGCCAGCAAGGATAGGGAATCTGACAACTTCCTCCCAAATGTACATAGTTGCAAAGAGGAGAAAAATGAAGAGTGGCTTCTGTCTTGAGATCATTTCTTTGGCCTTCACTTGCTGCGGCTGCTAGAGAAGACACACATTTCAAAGGCCTTTGTCTTCATTCTTGTGTTTCCTCCTCGGGTGTTTTGGGTGCGAGGCTTGAGCTACCCTAGGGAACAGAGTAAGGACGTTGATCTGCAGGGCCCAAGGAGGCAGGTTCTGCCTTTTGGCTTCTAGCCTGGAGCGGAAGAGCCTTTCTGGGTTTCCCTGAGCACCTGGAATTGATTTGGGTCCTGCTGTGCCTTTCTATACGTAGGCCCAAGTGGAGGATGGTGGAGGGGCTCAGAAAGAAATAAATCCAGTGATTAAAAATAGCTTTTGCATGTCAGGTGCCTGAGCCCATTTGGGAACATTCCTGCGATCCCTTTTGTCTGGCAGGCTGAACTCTGGCGCTGCCGAATTACAACCGCTTTCATTTGTTTTTCCTGCTTCCCTACCATGTAATGGTCAAGGGCTCATTGGAACCAGGTGTGAGCCCTGTGACTCACCAAATACTCAGGACTTCAGTGGTAATAATGTGTTAAAACTTTTTTGGGGGGGGGGGGGGGGGGACAAGGAATGGGAGAAGGGAGGGAGGGGGAAGTCTGAGGTCACTTCCTACAGATGTTCGCTGTGCCTGGTGGACCTTGCACACTGCTTTCTCAGGCTCAGAGCAGCTCGGAACACTTTCTGTCCTTTAGGGGACCCTCTCTCCTTTCCTAGGGCAGCTTCCCTCTGAGCAGAGGCATCTATCTACCTTTGAGTTGGCACGTTGTACCCAATGTGTGCTCCCTGGTGGTTGTGTGCATTGGCACAGAGAGATGCTGTAATCTGAGACTGGCTTGCAGTTTTGTTTTTTTTTTTTTTTCAGCCAGGTCACTGGAGGGTGAATTGGGGATTTTTTCTGTACAGCTTCTTTCTACCTTCTTTGAATTGGTTTTCACTGGCTGATGCCGGCTAGGCTTTGAGTAGACGAGAAGGACACACACTCCGTTGTCTGTTTTTCTACCTGATGGAAATCCATTCCATGCCTCATGCTGCTGTTCCAGTTGTTTGGAACCATGATGCAGCGCATGACTGCGATGGGTGGGCCCTGCGTGGACCCCCGGGTGGATGCCGGTTTATTGCTTCCTCCCATCACTTCATTAATGAAACCTGAGCCAGGGCCTGCAGGAGAACTCTTATGTCCAGTCTGCATTAACCTGCCCCTGGGAAGGAAGTCATGTCTGTCAGTTTTCTGGTGCCTGCTAGTAGGCCCAAGAGCCAAATAGAAGGTGTTACTCCCTTTAACTCTGCTTCTCTTCTGCTGTCTGCTTCTCAGTGTATCTGAGATTCCCGTTCTTCTTGGATGGCTGGCCATTTTATTGGGTATATCCTTTTACAAGCCAATAGCAACTCCCAGCAGCCAGAGTTTTCAGCCTCTTTGGCTACAGCCATTTTTCTCCTTGTGTTGTTCTCCTGCACTGGGGCTTGTCCTAGACAACCTGACCATGGTTCCCTCCTTCGAAACTGCCCTTTTGGTGTTTGTCAGAACGGCAGCGTTTCCTTGTGTGCTCTTAGTTACAGTTGAAAGTTCACGATGCCGTGAGCCATTAGCAAGCAGAGTAATGACTTCAGTCTCCTGCATGTAGGATGTGGAAATCTCAGGATGGCTTTCCACCATGGTCTGAAGTCATTTTTCTCTGCTCCCCCTGTGTCAATTTCTATAGCATGGTGTTGGTGCCTTGACAGAGGCCTGTGGTTCAAATGGGCCAGTAAATGAAATGTAGACCCTGATGTCAGTGCCAGACAAAATAACTCTAACGGCCTATTTTCTTTGGCTTCAGGTGTATCTGTCTCCTCAGCTCTCATAGTATCTCATTTATCTAAAATCTTCAAGACAATAAAATATTAGTAGGTGAAATGACATGTTCTTGGATTATTAGCTTTATTATGTATTTGTGTGTGTGTGTGTGTGTGTGTGTGTGTGTGTGTGTGTGTGTGTGTGTGTGTGTGTACAGAGAGGGAGGAGGGAGAGAGACACACAGATATAAAATAAAGGTTCATTACACTATTATGTCTAACAATTTTCAGACGAGAACTGTAAAACCCAGTGACAGAGAGGTTGCCTCTGAACAGAATTCTTTTTAGAGCTGAGCTGAGCAAGTGGCTTACCTCGTGTGAGTTGTGTAGCAGAGAAAAGGAGAAGCAGAATGCACAGATTTTGATCAAGAAGGCAAGTCAGCCATACGCATGGCTCTCTTTTCTCCGTGTCTGTAGAACTCCATCTTTGCATTTGGACTCTCTCCCCCCCCCCCCTGCCCCTTTCCATGTAAGCCAGCCGACTTCTTCTTGGTTTCTGTTTACTTTGAGAAACATTCAGCAAATCGTTGTGTAACTAATTAGTCTTATATTGTATGTACAGTGACCCATTAGGGTGACTCAGGGGTGAACACAGACAGAGGAGGAGCCAGGTTGTTGTTTCACCTCCCGGCTTCATGTAGATGGAAGGAAGAAAGGGAGGAATGAAGGAAGGAAGGAGGGAAGGAAGGAAGGAAGCCTTGCCTTAGTCCCAGGAAGGGAAAGGAGATGCACTAGACGGTGCAAGCAGCTTTCCATACTATATTTGGTGGTTATCCATATGAAACGCATAGTCTTGAGTAATTTTGTGCTTAAATATTTATCTGATTTCTACCCCCGCAAAAGAAAAACCTTGTCTCTTTCAGCTCTGCAATGTTTACTTCTCCTGACTATGTGGCCTGTTCCATTGGTAATGGAATTGAGTAGGAAGACCTGGGATTTGAGAAGTGGCAGGCAGTCTCTTCTGACCCTAGTTGCTCCTCTCTTGATCTGTGACTGTACGCTAGCTAAGTCCTCTGGAGTCTTGTTTTCCACATTTGTAAAATGGGAACCTGGAGCACCTTTCCAGTCCTCCTGGACTGTCACATGGTTGGGGAAATGGTGGAAAGGTATATGCATCGGGTCTTGGCAAACCATAAGGTAGTTTGCACTTCTCTCCTTCCTGCCGCTCTGTTTATGGCAGTAACCAACACAAGACTGGGCATCATTTGTCAGGTACTAGAGTTCGTCCCACAGTAGCATTCACACAACACTGGATGTTCTTCTGGGATTTCTTGATTTTGGTTTTGTCCCTCACTACCTTACCTGCAGGTCCCAGATGTTGTGGCCTTTTCTACATCGTTTGTCGAGAACAGCAGGAGAAAAAAAAAACTTGTTGCTTGATAAGGCTCTAAGCCTTGAACATCTTGCTGAGCAAAAGCTATTACAAGCTAAGTTATTTATAACATTGCTGATATAAGCAATTCTGCTTCAGAAAACTCCCAAGAATGGTAGAAAAAGACACAGGAGACACCATTGAAGGGTTCTTGGAAACCGAACAGCCCTTAACTTTGACCAACACACACACACACACACACACACACACACACACACACACACACACACACAAGAAATATTTGTTTGGTGTTTCACATGAAATGGTTTGGGGTTGTCAGATGTAGGCCACACTGAAGCACAGGCATTCTGAATGCTGCTGGCCCAGCATGCCTGTAGATTTTGGGAGAGTTGTCCTGTCTGCTTCTACCTCCACACTCCATCTTGGCTTGTGAAATTTTTGTTTTCTTGCTTTTTTTTTTTTTTTTTTTTTTAACTCACTGGCTTCTCAGAAGCATACATTAAGTCCTGTGAATGTTACTGCAGAGGTAAGGACCTGGGGAACAGTAGGTAGACAAGAAGTCCAATATAGGCTCCAGTGTTCATGCATTGTGTTGAGAGTCTCCATGGGACTAGCACACTGTATCTCTAGGGCAGGTTCTCTGCATTTTGAGACACCATTGTATTTGGATTATTTAAGGTACTATAATTTACAGTAGCTCTACAGACACTCCATTAGCCGTGGCCTACATTTTCCATATGTCACCTCAGCCAGTGTCCACTATTGGGAAAATCCTTTTCCTGGAGTTTTTAAATCTAATGGAAAAAGTGAAGGCACAAAGCAAAACCCACATGATTCAAGTTCCTGAATTTATACTGGATGGGAGTGAGGGGAACAAAGTTGATTCAATTGAGAAAAACTGAATTCACAAAATATTTGTTGATTGGCGTGTGTATTTAGCTCTGTCCTAGCATCTGGGGAGTCTTGGAATTTTTCCTGGACTCCAGAGGCATGCTCCCTGCTTGGTTCAGGGGCCTCTTTCTCTGGAGTCAAATTGACTTGTGCTGGGAAGGGGAGACGTTCTAGATCACTTTGCCGTTCTTAGGTTGGTGAAATAAAGGTGAATGGAGAGCATTGATGTGTTTTGTAGTGACTCATCTGATGATTATTCCATTGTTTAAAGGGCTGGATATTATGTAATCAACAGCTATCCTTCCCCGAGCTTTTTTTTTTCCCCCTCCAAGATCTGGGATTTTCCATCATTTGGTCAGCCTTCCTGGAGGCATGCTGATTTTTTTTTTTTTTTAATGTCCCAGGGCAATCCAAACACTCACTGGGTCTTGAGATTCCTTGTCACTGGCAAGGCCTGGGAGAGTAGCTGTAGCAAACTGTTTCTTCTTAGGAGGGCCTGGACTCTGGGCTGCCCCTTGGAAGCAAGGATAGAAACTGTCCTCAGTCACCTAGTATGGCTTCTCTTCATTTTGACATTCAGAGGCAATATATTGGCTCTTTTTCTTAGAGGTCACTAATTTTCATCATTTCTCTCATATATGTTCAGGGATTTCCTTCCTTCCTTCCTTCCTTCCTTCCTTCCTTCTTTCCTTCCTTCCTTCCTTCCTTCCTTCCTTCCTTCCTTCCTTCCTTCCTTCCTTCCTTCCTGTTAGCTGCTTGGAACTATAAGGTAGCTGAGGAACTTATGTAGTGTCCTCTTCTGAAATGTAGTCATCTTACACCAGTCTCTGCATGCGGTACATGGACAGTCCAAGTCTCTAAACCTCATGGCAGGTGGTGAAGGCAGTCACTTCAGAAAGTCTGAGAGAAGCTAGGTGGGATTAGTTTTGGGGAGTATTTGACCCAGGATGAGTCTAGACAGGGCTTGATATTGACCACATATATGTACCCATATTGGGAACATGGCCTGCGAGTGGGGGAGGGTAAGGCTGTGTGGTGTCTGGCAGATGATGATACATGCAGGTCTTCAGGATTTGATACCTACTGTCCTTTCCCACCCACACAAATCATAAATTGGGACTCCCTGTGTGCGCTTCATGCTTGCCTGCCTATCTTATTAGCACTGCCACTTTCCTAGTCAAAACCGCTGTCATCTCTTAGCAGAACAAATGCTACTGCTTTCTTATAAATGCCCCAACATCTCATACTCACCTGAACCCCTCTTTGTATCTAGACAAGGCGGTCTCCTGAGTCACAATCCAGGGAGGCCATTCCTCTGGTTAAACTTCAGCAGCTTTCTATTTGCCTTAGGCTAAAATGACCTGTGCTTTAATGTTGTCCCCACTTAAGTTGTCTTCAACTCCATGTCAAACAGCTGCCCTCCTGATCACTCTGATTCAGCAGCCGGTCATCTTTTTTCTTCTTTTACGTTACAAGGTTTTATTTCTCCCATTTTCTGTAATTTTAAAAATTAAGTTTATTCCTTGAAATTTGTGTGTGTGTGTGTGTGTGTGTGTGTGTGTGTGTGTGTGTGTGTGTTCTGATTGCTGTACTCTTTTCTCCTTACCACTCCTGTCAGCCCACCCCTCAGTCTCTTTCCTAAACATGACTTTTGTTTTTGACTTGTGACTCAAATAGTTCAGTCAGGGCCATCTGCATGACCTTTGGTTTGGAAATATCCACTGGAGCCTGGAGGGGTCACCACTGAGTATACAACGAAAACAGCGACACCCCAGCTCCCTGAATCTCTCAGTTAGCAAATGCTTCACAGTGAAGGGTAGAGCTCCCTAAGCCTCTCTCTCATCCGTGCAGGGCTGTTGAGGGGCTTATTCTTGGGAAGACCGGGTGCGGGCAGCCACAGCTGTTGTGTGTTTGGGATTGCAATGGCTGAGCCTTCCCCGGAAGACATTTTGTAGCACTCCTCTGTGTATTCTATTCTAGGTCTCACATCATTTCTGCTGCTCCTCCTGCTTTGTTCCCTGCACCTTAGAGGGGGTGGCATAAACCTCTGGTTTGGGGCTGGGCACTCATCTGTAACTTGTCCTCAGCACCTTGTGTGGCTGTGAGTTTCATCATTTACTACCATTGACTGCAGAAGAGGCATTTGTTGACCAGGATCAACCTAAATATTTAAAAGGCAGTTTGCTGCTATGCCAATTTAGCAAACCAGCAATATTCAGTTACCCCCAATGGCCTATGATTGTGGTTCTCCCCCCACCCCCATAGGGCTTAATGTACCAGGCATAGAGTCTGTCCTGTGGAGCAGGCCTCAGTACCAGAGAATGAGTTGGTTGGTTATCCCATAACAGCAGTGCCACTGTTGCACAAGTAAGCATATCTTTTCTGCTAGTTGAGTCTTGTAGTTTGTAGTGTTCATGGCTGTGTAGGACCATTGCTGCCTTTTCTCCAGCAGTTTGCAAGCTTTTTTTTTGGTTTGTTTTTTAGGATTATGATTCGGTTCAGTTTCAGCTTGATTTCTCTATGTTACTCAACCAAGGTATATAGTGACAGGACTGTCTACTGTCTGAACTCCTATTAGTATAGTGCTCAAAATCTTGTTAGAGCATAAAAAGAAAATAAAAGGGATACAAATAGGAAAAGATGTCAAAGTATCCCTGTTTCTATGTAATATGAAAAGTTCCTAACCAGTTAGCTTTCAGCAGAGTGGCAGGATACAAAGTTAACTTACAAAAAAAAAAAAAAAAAAAAAAAAAAAAAAAGTCAGTAGTCTTTTTCTATACCAATGACAAAGGCACTGAGGAGAAAATTAGAGAAATAATTCCATTCACAATAGCCTTAAAAATGGCTTGGTGTAAACCTAAGCAGGAGGTGAAGAATCAAAACAGTGACATTTTGATACCTCCTAGCTCACGACCTTTATTTATGCTGCGCCAGAGCCTGTGTTGCTTTGGTTTAGTTCTCACCACTCGATTTTGTGTTGAAAAGCAGATGCATGTGCTCCGATCCAATAGGCCTCCAGGGAAATTGAAATTCTGCATCTTATCATTTCCAGGTGAGCTGATATGTCTGCTTGGGGGAACCTCACTCTGAGAACAGCTAGGCCTGAGTATGCTTTCCTTCCTTAGTTTCTCAATGTCTGTCAGATCTCACATCAACTGTCTCTTTCCCTGAGGCAGGTCTTTCCTCTTCTCTGGAGCTGCCGCAGCTCCCTGTTCTAGGCTAGAGTGCATCGTCTCCATTGAAGCCCTTATCGACACTGTGTTTGAACATTTATGTTTATAGATTTTTTTTTAAAGGACTGAATCCCCTGATTCACAGTCCACTGTCTTGGTCAGTCCTATTTCTGTGTTTCCTGCTGTTTTTCCTTCTGTGCTATCCCCGTCCCCTTTGCATATTAGAAGCACTAAGTCATTGTAGGTTACATGAATAATATTGTTCCTTCTTTTGATAGGTAACTGAAAATACGTGGTTGTACTAATGGTTTCAATGAATAAGGCGGATAAACGGGTGTGTGTGCATGGACAGTAGAGATTAGAAGAAAGAATAGCATTTTCCCCCCGTCAGGATACAGAGTGTTGTAAGCAAGACACAGTCTCTCCCCATCCCCCAAAAGGGGCCTAGCATATTGTAGAAAACTCCTTCTATTTTACCTGCTGTGATGAGGACATTAACACAGTTCTTTCTCAGCTTGCATTCTCCGATTTATTCACACCCTCCCATTCTTTATGAGTAGTTAACTACCTATGTGGTTTTTATTTTTCATAGGCTGTTTTGTTTTTCCTTACAGATATGGAATGCGCGGATGTTCCACTGTTAACTCCAAGCAGCAAAGAAATGATGTCCCAAGCCTTGAAAGCGACTTTCAGTGGTTTCACAAAAGAACAGCAGCGCCTGGGAATCCCGAAAGGTATACTTTTTATACTAGGAGAGAAGGGTTCACTAGGCGGGACCCTGTAGCTAGGTTGGTTTAGATTAGCCACACTGGTTTAGATCAGCAGTGATGGCCTGTGGCAGACATCCATGAAACACAGGGACCGGAGATCCACCCTTTCCAGCTTGTGATTGCCATCTCGGCCTTAGGATAGTCTTCCCCTGACTGGACATCTCTGGGTCTTCGAGAACTTCAGGGGTAGGTCCCAGACTAGGCCAATTCAATCTGAACAGCTGCTGGCATCTTTATTTTGTAAACTCCTCAAACAATTCCAGCTTACAGAAAAGTTTGGAAGACTTTGTTTTAGGGTCCATGTGGGCTTCCATGGACAAACCCAGGGAGCTGTGTTCCTTTAAATTTATACTCTGCTCTTTCCCATGTGCTTTGGCAAAGTTTGCCTGTGCATTGGGTCTGTCCTATCTAAAAGGGCTCACTGAGAATGGAAAGGGTCTGGAGTTGTCATAGAGAAATGAACTGTGAATTGTCAGCTCCACCTAGGATCGTTTCCTGGACAGTCAAGAGCAGGAAAGCTGTGTTCTGTTTTGTTGTTGTTGTTGTTGTTGTTGTTGTTAAGAAAGTTGAAGGAAGTCTGTCTATAAACCATACCTCTTCTACTGTGAAGAGAAGACTTCCAGCAGGGCCAGACTGAAGTTTAAGTATTTCTGTACATTTTTTTCCCTTCTGTTTATAACCTTACCCCAAGCCCGAGTGGAGAACAATCCCAAACATCCTTTGAGGACCAGAAGGCAGAGCAAAGTGTGACTTCTGAGCCCTGGGTGTTTCGGCATCACATGAAGTTACTATTGGGTTCATGCCATCAGTTATGTGGGCACTGTAGCCTGCGGCTACCTGAGCCCCTTTGGCTGTTGCTTACAGGTACAGCTCTGGCAAACCTCAGGTCATGTATGAAGATTATATGTCATCCCTGCTACTCAAAGCAGGGCCCGTGACACGTGCAGACCTTGCAGGGCATCTGACTAATGTAATCACTAAGAACGACACTTGAATGGCTTACTATTGCTAATTGTTGTGATTATTGCAAAAAACCAAAGAAGCTAAGATAAAAATAATTGAGTATAAAAACCTCAAGTGCGTTGAGGAGTTGAGAGCAGGCAGAGGTATGTGCAATTTGTGGAAACCACTTTATGTTGTTATTACTGCCATTAAAGAGGGCATGTTCAAAAAAAAAAAAAAAAGAGGGCATGTTCCCTTCTCTGGGGCTTTTTAAAAAATGTTAATGGAAGTAAGGGTGAGAGATGAGATCAGTGGAAATCTCGGCCCTAATAAAAGCAGGGAATTGTTGCTGGCTGACCACAGCTCCTCCTGTCTGCCAAAATAGGGAAGGTGAGGTGCCTTAGTGTGGGGAGAAGGATATGCGAGGTGCTGGACAAGATGCTGCTCCCTCGGTCTGAAGATGACTAGAATCCTCAGCCTGCCCTACCATAGCCTCACTTGGTCTTTCTTCTCAGACCCACGGCAGTGGACAGAAACCCATGTTCGGGACTGGGTGATGTGGGCTGTGAATGAGTTCAGCCTGAAAGGTGTGGACTTCCAGAAGTTCTGTATGAACGGAGCGGCACTGTGTGCCCTGGGTAAAGAATGCTTCCTCGAGCTGGCTCCAGACTTTGTTGGGGACATCCTCTGGGAACATCTAGAGATCCTGCAGAAAGGTAAATGTGTGAGAGCAGGGAGGAGGGGGTTGTGTGGCATTTCTCTAAGAGTAGGAGAAACGCTGGTCCAGTTGCAGGATGCTCACGCTGTTGTGTGTGGGGATATGTTTGGTACAGAGCATGACACAAAGCCGGAGCTCAGCACATGCTGGTTTAGCTTCTTATATGCATTAGAAATTCATATTTTAATTTTTTGAAAATCTGTACTTCTTTAGCATCTTGTATGCAAAAATACGATCCACGTTAGTTTCTTATCCCCAAACACTGTTGGAACGATTAGTTCTTGGATTTAAATGAACATGGATTTAAAAAGGAGATATTTTTCCCATCCCCAGACAATTTAATATATATTCCCATGATTTATGGTACATGCCCTCTGGTAACAGGAGAATACAGCTTCTCCAAGCTTATTAGCAAGACAAGTTTCTCTGCCACTCACTGGCTTGGGATTACGGTAGTGTAGAATACCTTTTCCATTTGTAGCCAAAGCTAGGGGGGTTATGTCAGGACGTGGTGTTGCAACCTTGTAATGACACAGCCTCCTCTACTGGCCTCTTCTAACCCTTTTGGACCAAGTGACTCATGCCCCATAGCGCTGGCTCAGTATAGCAACAGCAGCAGCAGGCGGCAAACTTGGGTGGTGGTGTGCTTATTTTTCTGAATTTCTTCTTAAAATAAATTGCAGTTACCAGCAGTCAGCAGTGCCCTGGAGCTGACTGTAAGCCTAGAAGCCTGCTGCCCTCTGTAACCAGCCCCCCACTCCCATCCCTGTGGTCACCAGTCCCAAGCTCTAGGCACAGCGTAGGGAGCAGGGCACATAGCTCATTCCATATAGTACTTTCCCTTGTTAAAGAGTGTGCCTCAAACTCCAGGCCGAGGAGAGCCCCAGACCTGTTCCTCTGGGCACAGAAGTATGCTGTGCATTTCTTCTCCTTGGCTTCTTAGTAGGTGAACATAGTCATCGACTTGGTGCTTCTTCCTGTGGCTGCTGCTACTGAGGAGTGTTCAACAGCCCTAGTGACTGCACTGGTACTGACCCCTAGGCACTGACCCGAGTGACTTGTTCGTAAAAGGAAAAGAAAGATGTGGGAGGCTTCTCATAAGAGCTGGTTTAAGTGCCGGCTTCTGAACACACCAGCAGGTTGCACCAGACCATGAAACCAAACATAATCTGTTAATACAGTGTTTCTCTGAACTCCGACTGAATTCACAGAGGATGTACCAGGAGCGTGGGGTGGTCGCAGTCTGCCACTGGCCACGGTACATGCATAGCTAGTTATCTTTGATTCCGAAGTGCCACAAAATATATCTCCAATCAGCGATCAACACTTGAAACTTCACTTACTTCTAAATCTGCTTTAATTTCACTTCCCATCCTGTGTTCTTGCTGTGATACTGTGGCCTTAGAGGAGACTGCTGCCTCTGACCCAGGATTAGACTGGAGCCTGTGTTTCTGCCATGGAGTGCTGTCACGGAATCGAGGTGAAGTAGGGTGTAGTTGAACATGTGTGAGAAGGCAAGTCCTGTCAACCCCAGCCCGTGTCCCATTGCTCCAGGCAGTAAAAATGCCTGTCTACGCATTCACATTTCTGAAGAGACGATCAGAATGTTTGTACTCAGGACAGCGTCCCTTCTTGTGATCAAACCTAGGCACCATGGCAGCCAGAGAACATAGCTGCTCGGGGTGGAGCTGGAGGCCAAAGGTGCAAGGGATGTTTCAATCTGATAAGCTGTTCAAGCAGAGTTTAATCATTTTATCTCAACTTAGAACCTTTTTTTTTTCTCTCTCTTTGAGTGCAGGCATAAACTTGTTTTCCCATCAGCCTTTGCTCTCAGCAGGCTAGCAGATACCTGAGGAAAAACCCGTATCAGCAGTCTCCCTTTACAATTGATTTTTGCAAAGAAATATAGTCATGCTGTGTGCCGTGCCAAGAGCGAGTGCATTTGGTCCCAGGGTAGCCAGAGGATCCTGATCCCACCGAGACAGTCTGGCTCTGATACACGTTCTTTCCATTCTTTTCCGGGTCCAAATGAAGTTGGCATCTAGGCAGCTTGGATATGTTGTTTCTCTTACCTTACATAAGGCCTCACGGTTCACTGAGTGGAGTCACCTTACCAGTGTCCTGTTTCTTGTCTGAGCCTGAACTTGAATTCCAAGAGCAATGAGAAAAACAGAATTAAAAAAAAAAAAAAAAAAATCCAGACATCTGCAAAAAAAATGGAAGATACAAAACCCTACTTGCCTAAAGACAGGAGTGTGTTTCTGGAATGGTTTTTAATTGATCAGTTTGAGTGTTAGGCATTGACCATGGTCCTTGAGACATCCCCAGACTCAAGCCTGAAGATTCAGTTCTCCGAAGGGGAACACCAAGACATCACAAATGAGAGCTGGCAGTGTTTTCTCAACCTTCAGTGATTATCCACTGGGTCCTCTTCCAAGATAAATGGATAAATCCCATTTCACAGCTACTGAGATGATACACTCAGCCATGCTTTTATGATCTCATCCTGAACTAAGGCTCCATCCAGGCAACCAAGACACCAACTCCTGTAATGTGCTTGCAGATTCCTTAGGGTAAAAAGGTTGAGATTTTTGGGATCCTTGTGTGTCAAGATCCCTGTAGACTGAGAGTCACTTGCATGCTATCTTTATATCACTTCCTCCCTGCTGTGTTTCTTACAGAAGATGTGAAACCCTATCAGGTGAATGGAGTCAACCCCACCTACCCAGAGTCCCGCTATCCCTCGGATTACTTCATTAGTAAGTGCTGTCTTCCGCTCTCCTTTCGCCTCTCCGATCTCTGTGAGAGGAAACTTAGAAGGGCTCCCTTGTCCATGGTGACCTCAGATACTTTAATAATAATTCTGTAGAAAGGAATAGTTTCTCAGCTATATTCTGTTTTTTGTTATTTACTTTATGACTTTTTAGCAAGCACAGGCATTAAGTTTGTATGTGTAGTTATCGGTCTACAAGGTTCCTGCAACTGGGAAGGAATACACCGTGGCTAGATTTTTGATCCTATTTAATCCCATTTGTGATAGTGACCGGGAGTAGCTTGGGTTAGGAATTTTATTTTGGCCCACATGCTTTCTTTGCCTACTATTAAAGATGACAGGATTTACTGTGGAATCCTTCTGGAGACCGTGAGTGGCACATTCAGCGTCACCTTCTATTATAGAAAGCAAAACTCTTCTCTCCTTTGTAGTGTAAGATACCTTAGCACATTGTAGAGGTGGCTGGAGACAGAGGATATCATTGGCTTTCTGTGGCCCTGCCTTAAAGGTAGTGTTAAGCAGGGGTGATGTATTGTTTTATCCTTTTGCTTATTACAGTTTTTATTTCAATGACAACAGTTACGTTCAGTAGATAACAAGACCTTATCAAGAATGCCAGAGATGGTGAGGCATTGTGCATGCACAGCCTCACTAACCCTCCATCACCTTGAGTAAGAGTCACTTAGCCTTATTTTACAAATCAGTAAATTAAGACAAAAAAAAAAAAGAAGGTATCTTGTCAAGGGCTACAGATGGCAAGTTGTGGATCAAGGTTGAACCCAAGTCCTTCTGACTTACTTTTCTTTTTGAAGGGAGTCAGCTCACATCCCATGATGGGTCTTAGATAAGCAGTAAGGATTGCTTCTTTCAGGTGCCAGTGTCTCCAATTGTAAATGTTCTTTTTTTCTAGGCTATGGTATTGAGCATGCGCAGTGTGTTCCTCCCTCAGAGTTCTCAGAGCCCAGCTTCATCACAGAGTCCTATCAGACGCTGCATCCCATCAGCTCAGAGGAACTCCTGTCCCTCAAGTATGAGAATGACTACCCTTCTGTCCTTCTCCGAGACCCTCTCCAGACAGACACCTTGCAGACAGACTACTTTGCCATCAAGCAAGAAGTGTTAACTCCAGACAACATGTGCATGGGGAGGGCCAGTCGTGGTAGGTCAAATTTACTTTCAGATTCCTTGGGTGTACAAAATTACCTTACTGCATGAGTTTTTCAGGTCCCATTTTGCTTCCTTATCAGTCCTTTATTCATCAGTCTTAGCTCGGCCATGTTTGAGTGTGTAGACAGTAAGACCTTTCTACCGTGAGATTTTTAGCTTTATCCAACATGATCATAAAGATCTTAGGGTCCATGATGGAGCTAAGTATGGCAGAATAATAAGCAAATGTGTTATCAGGGTAAAATGGTTTGCCTACATGATACTTCTAGTTGGATTTTGATAGACAGGCTGCAGTTTCTTTAAGGCAGTTTCCACTTGGGATCGTAATCCTCTTGAAATTTGGTACGTGCCTCGGTGTTTCTCTTGGGATACACCTGGGTCTCACTGTAGAACCTGACTTGGCACCTGGGATGACCCTTGCTGCTCATCCTGGGAACTTAGCCACTTGTGACTTCTTTGGTTTGGGAAGATACAAGATGGTTAACCAATGGTTTATTTGGAACTGGTCATCAACAGTGTGGTGAAAGTGTGTATTTAGCTAGGGGACCAGGGAAAGAGGTGGCCATAGGCTTCCAAAAGAAAGTACTCTTTGTGGCAAGGCTATTATAGTAATGATAAAACATTCACTGGCAGAGAAGTAAGTGTTTCAAAATAGGTCTGACCGACCTGATGCCCCAAAGGTAGAATGTACCCGATGTTTAAGATGAGGCCATGAGCATTCCGCCACCAGGGCTGTGTTCACATTGTCTTGTTGCTGAGAAAGTGCAGTCTGTTCGGAGGAGGGGCTTCTTCATCCAAGAAAAACACACTCATTTTTTGAAAAGCTGAAAAACGACTTTCCTGATGGGTAAATGGGAAGGCGTTATAAACAGGAAGAGCAGGATAGTGCTTCCTGCTCACTGAACGACTCCCCGTTTCACCTGTTCAGAGCTGTTCAAAAGGACCAGAGCCAAAGGTACAGGTACCCTGTGGCCACTGTGATCCATCCTCCTGTCACATTTATCTGGCCTTGCACAGGGCAAGTCCCTGCAAAATCAGAACTCAAATCATCCTTCTTAGGCCCTAGGTTGTTTGTGTTTCAAACCAGAGGGAATGGGTGGGACCAGGTCTGCCTTCCCCTTTCTGCCTGTCTTTTATTTTTGGGTACATGTCTTATTTAAATACATACTCACAAGTGTATGCATCTGTGCACTTCTCAACCCGTTTTCTTCTTTGTGGGGCTGTCTCTCTGTATAGTTAAGAAGACTGAGTTGTGGGTTTGGGGTTCAGCTGTGTTGTAAATCTGGGTAGATCTGTAATCATATTGTTTTACAATTGTGGCTGGTTTTGGATTGGTGTCAATGCCTCTCCCCCACTTTCCTTTTTTTGGCTCTTGGGTCCTTACTACCCCGTCAAGCCCTAACTAATGATTATAAACCCAAATAGATACTTACTATAGACATCAGGTGTTTCTTTGTGGCTTCACTGTCATCCACCTCCTCCAAGCTCAGGCCACAGACTTAAGGGGAAGACCAGCTTGTGCAGGCCTGCTTGCTGCATGGTAGACATGCTGTAACACGGCTGGCCAAAGGGCCATTGATTCTGAGTGTTGTGATTGGTCTAGACTAAAGACATTACTGTTAGCTGACTATTAATAATCGTAGTATTCAGATCCTGTGTTACAGTATACAAAGTACTCCTCTGTCCCACTCATTGGAGCTCTGAGGCCTGTCTTTGTGTGAGTCTTTTCTGTGGGTGGCTACGGGGCTCGCTGACTACTGGTCGGAGTGCTGTTCGGTGGACTCAGTTAGCTTTGGAAGGACTTTGCAGAGCCATTTCTCAGAAAAGATGGGCAGTGCTTGTTTTGGGGATGCTTGCCTCCTGGTTGAACAGAGCAGAACCGAGTGTCCGATCCTTTTGGATTCAAGTTGATGTTTTGGAGAAAATATCCGTTAATGAAGGCTTCCAGCTCTTGGGTTGTGAAAGAGAAGTAAAATAAAAGCTGCTCTCTGCTCTAAATCACGAGTCTGAACCTAGTGGCATCTGGCGAGGCTGCAAGAGAGTAGTGATGCCTACTCTAGCACTGTTGCTAAATGAAGCTCTTTCAGCTCCTGGCCCGCCAAATATCAAAATGGCTGATGAGATAAGAGTGATTGCTAGAGGCTCAGGCATAGAGAATACCTACACATGGATGACTCCGTGCACAGGGCATCCTTCATGGAAATACAGGTTTCTTTCTTGGGCTTTCTGAATGTGCCACAGAGAGGTTGAATGACAGCATCCATAGCTATAGGAGAAAGAAAACACCTTTTGTGAGATACTGGAGATATTTCTGCTATGCTAAAGAGGCTGGGGCAGTCTGTGTATGGACTGCCTCCCTGATGCATTTAATGTGATTTAAATAATAGTAATGCCTGGGAGAGGGACCTTTAATCCCAGCACTCAGGGGGGCAGAGGCAAGAGGATAGCTGTGAGTCTAAGACCATCCAAGGCTACACAGAGAAACCCTGTCTCGAAACCGCTCCCCTCACCCCCACAGTAATGGAAAGGCACTAATGTGATGCAGGCTGGGCAGGCTGGGCCAGTCATTCCTCAGCCTCTGATTTGCTTTCTGGACATTGCCTTCCTTTGAACAAGTGACAGAGGGCAGAGTGAGGTGTGACCTTTTTTTCTGTCTTAAGCAGTACAGGAGGGAGCAGAAGGGTAGAATGTCCACATCAGTGGATTGCATTAGAAGCACTGGTTTATATGGACTTAAAGAAAGAAAGAAAGAAAGACAGAAAGAAAGACAGACAGACAACTTTGGGAACAGTATCTTTCCCGAGTATTTAACTTTGGTTTGAGCAGCTTCTTATGTTTGAGTTGTGTTTTCTTAACCAGAGCTCACTGTCATGAAGGAGAAGGCAAGCCAGAAGCACACTAATATGTGGCTGGATAAGGCACGTTTACTTCAGGGTTTAGCTAGCTTTGCACAATTAAGAATTGATTTGGGAGTATTTCTGCAGGCACATTTGTCATATCTTTCAATCTTTTGGCTTGTGCTGGACATGAGTGGCCATCCTGTCTCTTGAGATATGCCTCCAGTTGCCCGAAAAGTAGCCGAACATGAAACACACAAAGAAAACATTCCTGGGAGCCGTTTTAGATCTTTGATGTATTTATTTTCCTCCACTTAAGGTTTTCATATTAGCCTCTCTGTTAGTGGTGTTTTTTGCCTATGGAAATTTCCCCAGGAGTGATTGCACAACCCCAGCAGCTGTTTATAACCTGGTTTGGGAAATGGATGAGCTTGCATGATCTTGTGGTCAGTTCAGAATGCCTTAAGCAACTCACAGAGTGAAGGGTTTCTGACGGTGCCCTGGGCCTCAGCTCCTCAGTCATCCCATCTTCCCGGCTATGGAGCACTAAACTACTGAAGAGGGAAACCAATACTGTTTTCTGCCTAGGAGGGTGACAGTGAGCCTTGGTGGGTTTTGTTTGACTCTCCTTGAAGGCGTTGCATAGCTTCTTCCTCTACTTGAGAGAGCATGAAGGAATCACTTAGTATTTGGCAGTAGGAGGGGGGGGATGACTGAGGGAGTTAATACTTTAGTTCTAAAGTCAAGGGAGGCCAATTTGTTCTAAGTCTTCTCATGACCAAAATAATTCACCAGTTTGGTCCTTTTCAAACCATTTCATTTGTCTAGAGTTGAAAACAAGAGATTCAGTCTGACAGTGCTGTTTGTTTTTTCATCAAGTCTAATGTATTCACCAAGTCTAATGTAAAAACCAAGAATCTCTTGACAAGTACAAGATTCTACACTTCTGGCCTTAGAATTCTTGAGGTCCTCATACTGTTGTGTCCATACAACAGATCAGAAGAATAGAACCCAACTTCCGGTCTATGCTAGGAACTGTAAGCCGGGCAGTGGCAGCATCTCTGGTATTTCAGCCAGGCCAACCTCCTTCCCCCTAGTGTAGACTCATGCCTTTTGGGACTCCTGTATCCCTGGGCCCTCTCTCCCTTCATCACTCTCCAGATCTGATTAGCAATCTGTCCTCCATAAGAGGGTTTTTTACAGTTGTTTTTTCCCCCAACCCCTCCTCCCTGCCCTCTTCCTACCTCCTCCTTTACCTCCAGGTAAACTCGGGGGCCAGGACTCTTTTGAGAGCATAGAGAGCTACGATAGTTGTGACCGCCTCACCCAATCCTGGAGCAGCCAGTCATCTTTCAACAGCCTGCAGCGTGTCCCCTCCTATGACAGCTTCGACTCCGAGGATTATCCCGCTGCCCTGCCCAACCACAAGCCCAAGGGCACCTTCAAGGACTATGTGCGTGACCGCGCTGACCTCAACAAGGACAAACCTGTCATTCCTGCTGCTGCCCTGGCTGGCTATACAGGTAGGCACCCAGCCCCGGTCTAGGTGGCTGTTTGCATGTTTCCATGGGCCACGTCAAGTGTAAGGCACAGAGACCCAGGGGCATCCCTTTTTCTCCTTGTGAAGAGTAGATGTCTCTGGAGGGTCTTCAGGCTCAAGCCATTGTGCTTGTGAAAAGCCACTGAGTTTTGGAAGCCAATCGTGCCATTTCCATCTCGTGTTTAAGAGTATAGCAAATATAACTTTTCAACTTCTTTCATATCTGGAGACCGTGATGATGGGGAGTTTCTAGAAACGGCCTCATGGATAGCAGAGGGGCTTTTGCTGGCCTGCTCTGGGGACACCTTTCTAAATACAAAACTGGAAGCTGGCTTTCTCAATGACAGAGTTGAATGGCGTGCATGCTGCAAGAGTTCCACAGTATGGTTCTCATAGCAGCTTGCTGTTTGAATTAAGGAACAGGGTTATAAGCCCTGTACAGTTCCATTCTGGGCTTCCGTAGTAAGACACTTAACAACAACAACAACAACAACAGCAGCTACTACTACTTAGCTTCAGGATTGGTTTTCTCATGGGTGTGAAAGCTATCATTAGAGTAGTAGTGATTTCAGAAAGAACCCAGAGAATGGATGAAGTTCAGCGAGCTTGGGCTTAGGCAGAACGTCCTAGTAGAGCAAGGCAGTGCTTCACTGTCCCCATGAGCAGCAGCACATAGGTACCTTAACCCAGGAGCCCTGGAATGGTTTGCCTGAGAAAAGTTCAGGGAGAATTGAGTGATAATTGTGCTAAGCATCAGGCCCTTTCTGCAGGATTTGCAGGGCTTTCAAATGCATTTGAGAGGAGATTATGTTATATGTTAAAGTCTGTTAGTCAGATGTGGTCTGGCTGCTGGCATCTTAAAATGTCCTTCGCCTACACAGGTGGGGCCTCTATGTGACTAAAGACAAACAGCAGACATGGTTGTCTCTGTTGACATACCTGTCTGATGTTAAAAGTGTGCTAGGGTAGCTGTGGGATTTTTTTCTGAAAATTAACTGATCTTTAAGAACAAAATTTATATACTTAGAAAAATTACTCATCCTTCAGAGATCAAGAATGCGCTCTCTATATTGCATTCACAAAGACCCTAGGGCAGTCACTGCATCAGCAGTGCCCAGGAAATAACTCTTATGATTGGGAGTGGCAGCAAGGACTGTATAGAGAATCATGAGACACAGACAACATTGAAGATGTGTATTCTTTTTGAAATACCTTCACACCTTTTTTGGGGGGAAGATAGTAGGTGCACTTCAGCGGATCCTTTTCTATTTCTAGAAAGCAGACCATTGGGAGGTTTACTCATTCTTATGGAAGACACCTCAGATGAGGAAAAGTACAGAAAGTCTTTCAAGGTGTAGAGGAATGGCAGACTTCGGAGTTGGGACTAGACTCTCCAGCTGCATGCAGTAGAATGTGATCGAGTGTGGAGGGAGAAGGGCTGCTTGGAAGGGAAGAAAAAGACAAGGCCAGGGCAGTATTCAAATAAATGACAGTGCTCTTGTTTGGATGTTCTTCAATAGTCTCTTTCCCTCCCTCCCTCCCTCCCTCCCTCCCTCCCTCCCTCCCTCCCTCCCTCCATCTTTCTCTCCCTCCCTCCCTCTCCGCATGGGATGAAGACAGTCAGTGAGTAGAGGAGATGGGAAATCGATTATCGTTTAGCCTTCTCAAAGTCATGCTCTGTGAATTGAAAAAAAAAAAAAAGTAAAGCATCTCTACATTTAGTTTCTGTTTCTTTACCACTATGAATTGAGTCTTTTTTTGAGACTCAAATAGTGGTGAGAACAATAGCCCAGAAAACAGAAGTCCCCTGAACTCCCTCCCCGCTCTAACACACTGCGTGATTTTAGGCAAATTTACCTTGTACCTTTTTCTACTTTTAGTGAAGTAGAACTCTCCGCCCTTCTCTTGACAGTAGGAGATGTGTGAAGATGCAGCTGAACCAAATCAATTAATTAAATAAGTGCTAGACATTGCGCTAGACAGCGTGAGAAGAAACCCCTACTTGTAGTAAGGTTATTATCTCAGCAAATGAGCACCAACTAGGTGTAAATAGGACGCTCCCCCCCACCCCCACCCCCGCACCCCGCAGCAGAGGCTTTCTGTTTTGTTCCATGTATTGTAAGTGACCTTAGACTTGAACTAGAATCTCTTGTTGCTGTGGTGGAAATATTGGGATTTGTTAGGTGTGCGAGAGCAGAGCAGATTTTGGTGGTTTCCTCCATGCATTTTTGTCTTTGGGGAACATTTCCTGCCTTCATTGCAGGTTCACTGAGCTGTGGTCTCGTGGGCCCTTTTCATCTCAGAAACAGTGATTAAGAAGGGATGGAACACACCTATCCTGCCCTGTCTCTTGCTTGAGGTGATGGCTGGAGTGTCTACAGACAGGTGTCTGGCTGTGTGCAGGCGTGTTAGGATGAGATGACATTTGAAAAGTACTTTGGAAAGTGGAAATCACGCTGTAGCTGTTGGCAGTACTTTTGTCATGTTTGTAAAAGTCACGCTGATTTTCTATCTCTGGTTCTGGCCCCTTTACGTCCTAAAATTCAATTGCTGCAGCTTGTGTGTGACCTACAGTAGAGACGCTTAGACTTCTATACCGTGACTACCTAGTCTGTACTACATGCATGTGCCTAGATGCACCTGGCCAAGAAGAGGCTGTCTCTTTCTGTCCTAGGCCGGGGCCTGAGGTTTCTATCCATATCGCGTCCACAGGAATGCATTCTCCTTCTTCCTGTGATATCTTAGTTACTGCACTCACTGTAAAGTGTGGAAATCAGTTAGAAACGGAATTTTCACACTCTCTTGCACAGTTACATTCTTCCTTCAAAGATAAGAAAATTGCATCAGCCTTCACTGGGCTCCCATGGCAACTTGTTAAATTAGGTCGAGATGTGGGGGCAGATAACATGGCTTGAAAGCTTGCCTGTTAGCTGAACGAAGAATACATCAAATGCAATGTTGGCTTCCGCCAGCATGTGCTCCTTACCTTTCTGCTTACAGTTATCAAACCGATACAATCAGAAAGCTCCATTTTCTCTTGTTCATAGACACCTTCTGAACCCCTTCTAATTACAGCACAGAGAGCCACCAGCCTGCTCTTTTCCGTATACCTTGTAGGCCTCAGGAAAAAAAAAAAATGCTGAGCACTTAGTCTGTGCATGCTGAAATAATCAATTTGTTATGATTATGGGTCCTTTCCTCCTAGGTCTAGCATAATGTCTAGCATTCATTTGTTTAGTTAATTTTGCTATGGAGGTAAGATAGTAGACTGGATTATTATTAAATAGTAGGTTCCTTTCCTCTCTATCTTTTCAGCCCCATGTTAGAGATGGTGAAACTGAGCACAAAGATCATGCTTTATCCAAGGGCAGGTAATTTTGTTCTGCGAGAAGGTAGTTCCTAAATGAATTTTAAACACTGCACGTCTTGCTTGAATGCACCATTTGCTCTTCATGTTAAGAAATGGGAATATTCCTACAGTCCTTGGGTATCTCCATGTCCTTCACAGAGGGATTAAGACCCAGATGGCCTCTTGTCACTAGTTAACACTTCGTCCGTGTGACTGAGAGTGTGGGGGTGGATAGAGCTGGCTTCGGCTTCAGTACAGAGGTCTTGGCCCCTGCAATACCATTATTTGAACTTCATTCCATATTCCTAGTCACAGCTACAGATAAGGGCCCATTCATATCCCTGCCGCAGGTAATACTCAGCTGACCTATGGTAATCCATATCTGGGTATATCATCACCCACTAAGCTGTAATTATGAAGGAAACAAGTCTCCTTTTCACCCAGAGCCTGGAAAAACTATGCCCAAAGCCATTCATTAATGATCATAAATTAAATGTGTGTTTTATATCCTCCTTCCCTCCTTCCCTCCCTCCCTCCTCCTCCTTCTCCTCCTCCTTCTTCTTCTCCCCCTCCCCCTCTCTCTGATATCACACTAAAAGTAATCAGATTTAGAGGAAAAGCAACCCCAAATGTATCCCGAATGTCCCCTTAAATTGCCTTCCATCTGAATGAATTCTGTTCTGTCCATTTCAGACAGGAGGGCCAGTCTAAAGTCACACAGTAAGAACATCCATGGGTCAAGCCCAGAAACCCTGAGGTCTGAATGCAGCTGAGTTTTAGGGTGTAGTAACCCAAAGCTATTGACAAACCACATTTGAGAAAACAAACAGAAGGAAGGCCTGCCAAGCTCCTCAGCTCAGGCTGTGGCCTGTGACTTTGGCTTAGCACCTGCACTCACTAGTCTTCTGGAGAAAACTAAGTTGCAAAATAGTCTTCCCTTACTAGAATACAAAATGGTGACAGTGTTGGGGAGGCTTTTGATGAGCCCAACTTAGCGATAAGGAAAAGCGGGATGGGTTGCTAAGTTCGTAAAGTAGGCGCATCTGTGTGGATTTCAGATATTCCGAACACGGCTCAGGAAAGGTAGAGCTTTCTAACATGTTACCCTGCACTAGGCTCTTTATGGAATCCTTCCACGCAAGCACTGCTGGGAGAACACAGCAAGAGTTGGCTAGCATTGAGATAGGCCAACTTGTCGGGGTGGGGAGAGACCTGGGTTGCCCACACTGAGCATTAGTCACGTTCCCAGAAGCCAGAGATGCTAGGTAACAACTTATGGGAGCTCCTTGGGCAGGGCTGGTGCTAGCTCCCAGGCTTGTCAAAGGCAAGTGCAGTCTGACTGTGGAGTGTTCCTGGGCAGGGTAGGGAAGAAAGAGGCTGGGAACAGGAAGGAAGGGAGACCATTTTCCTTCTTGATCTCAGGTCACTGTGATGGACACGTTGCAGGAATGGGAAAGGAATCCTTCTGCCCAACAGCAGCCTGAGAGCAGGTCCCAGGCACTCACGTGGCGTCCATTTGGGTGCTTCCACAGAGTTCTGGGTTAGTCAGCATGCTATTCAGTTATAGTCAGTGGAGAATTACTTTGGAGTTACCAGAGAGGAAAATTCCCAGGAAAATTTGAACTGGGTGGGAGGAGAGCAGGTCTCTGCGGCCCGCAGTGCCAGTTCATGCCTCCTGCCTCGTTCCTGATGAGTGTGGTGGCAGTTAATCATTTTCCACCAGTAGAGGAATTCTTAGGGTTGCAGGGTGTGGCCATACCACCTTTGTTAACTTTTTGCTTCTGAATGTCTTAAAATTTTATGGAAGGAGTGGTTCCCGGTTTCTGCTCATAGTTCTGAAGGCCAGGATTGGGCAAGCTTTCTCAGAACCTTGGGCCAAAACTGCACAAGCTGCCTTTGGAGTTGCTTTCAAGTGTGTCTGAACCCCTGGCATATTTGCAGTTGAGATCTATCTGCATTTTGGGTAACAGGTTTTCCTTCTTTCCTGGGGACAGCTCCCCTGTGTGATTTATAGAAGTCTCTGAGTCTCGTGATTTGGGGAGCAGGGGGTGGGAGTGGGGGGGGATCACTGTTTCTTTAACAAACTCTCACTATGCACGATGGTTGGATGGCATCTGCATGGGAATTCCACTCTGAACTCCAGTGTGAAATGCCACTTCTTTGTCTTTGAAGCAGGATGTTTCCACTGAGCAAAGTGTAGGCCGTGTGCTGTGAGACGTCATCAGCACAAGTCCTGGCTGCCATTAAGCAATGGTCTGGGAAAGTCCCTGTCACCTCTGACATGTCCCAGATTCTCCAGCTCTGCCCCCATCAGGTCTCCTTTTCGCTGTCCCTGTACTGGAGGAGAAGCCACTGCTCCCATAGCACAGAGGCTCAATTCCAGACACACACTCCCCTCCTTTCCACGTGTTCCCCCGCCGCCCAAAGTCAGATTTGCTTGACGCCATGGCTTCAGTGTCATCAGCATCCCATCTGCCATTCAAAAACACCTTCACGACAAAGTCCACTTTAGGGGACTTGAAGGATGGCCGCTCTAAGCTGCTCCAACATGAGGCTACAAGCTGTAGGGATCATGAGCACAGGCTTGGGCTCTGCCACTCACTGCCCAGCTGTGTGACACTGAGAAATTTCACAGCTCTGCGCCCCATTTCCCTTGTCTGAAAAAAAAAAATGGTAGTAATAAACAGATCCCATCTCATAGGCATGTGAGAATTAGTGAATACATGGAGTCCCAAAGAACAGTGCTGGGTACCTAGGGGGTACACTCCGAATGGCCGTTCATTCTCACTTCGTATTTATCTCTGACCCTTTCAGCTTTGCAGTACAATTCTAGTTCTTTGAGGTCAGGAGATATATTTTCCTTATAGAATTCCAGTAACTGCTGACAACCTCAGGGGGCAAAGCAAGATCCTTGTCAGTTAGGCCCCATATGATATGCTGCCCAGTGTGCTGCGTGTGTTAAGCACCTACTGTGGCCTGGAGTCTTTCATATAATAATACTTGTCAACTTTGCACAAAAGCCATACACAGAAGCTTCTGTCTTTCTCATTGTACAAGTGTGGGGTTGATTTTCATGTCTAGACCAAAGCCACGGAGCACACGAGATGCTTCCTGAAGTTTCTCACAGTGTCTAGCTAGCAATTAGGGAAATGTCCAACATAGTGAGAAGTAGATAGAAAGAGATGGTTAGCTATGCAAGCTATGTGTGTGGGAGCGTCTCCAAAGACAAAGACGGAGCAGGGGAAGAGGCAGGGAAGCCTCCAGAACATACTGCGGTCCTGGACAGAAGGCGGTTTGGGTAGGATGTGAATCTGTTCTGTGTGCATCTCAGCCTCCAAAATGGTCCAGTCAAGCTGGTAGAGAGTCTTTTGGTCATAGGTGCGCAGTAGAAATACCTCTGTGTAGTACAGGTCTAGACCGAGGTGTCCCTTGCTGTGCTCTGTCCCTGGTTGTGATAGTCCCCAGGAGTCCTGGCCTTGATGTGGACATGGTAGAGGAGGTCTATTTTGTTCCCTGCAGCAGGATACCTGAGCAGCAGTTAGTGACCCAACCACAAAGGTGATAGCTTAATAACCTAGCATAGCTTTCTTGTCTGGCCCAGTGTAAGGCACTACTCAAGATCGTGTGTCTCCATGTGCACTGTGGCCCATAGTGGGCTCCGGGGTTCTGTGCATAATGTTGGCTATAATTAACCCGGTGGTGTGACTCACATCTCCCTGATAGATAAAGAGAGTGAAAGTTCTCCTAGGATGACTGAATTCGAAAGTTTAGATTCTGAGAGGAGGGTGGTACCCAAAGTATTTAAGAAGGTGCCAGGACACAGCTATGCATGCGGGGAGCTTAACCTTCACATTGGGTGGAGCCCTTTCTTGAGAAGGCCTTTCCAGGTGCTTTCTCTGGCCCTAGTTATTCAAAGGTGTAGGCAGGACACTTTCAGCCCACTGCATTATAGCAAACCAAGAGGTTTTTTTTTTTTTTCTCTCCTGTAGCTACCGGATGCTGCTAATATTGTTTTTCGTGTTCCAGTGCTATCTAGCTATAGTGCCCTATACTTGAAGGCTGTTCAGAAATTAGTTCTGGCTAAGTGCCTGTGAGAGCTAGTACACATGAATGCTCACTAGGATATAATGCCTCCCAGACTTAGAGTGGGCCAGACTATGGTCGGCATCCCTAAGATGAAGAGGAACCTCTTCTCCAAAGTTAAGTCAGTCCCAGAGATGGACTACTGGAGTCACTTACAGAGCTGGAGTCCTGGGCTCACACTCCTGATTGATCACTCATCTTTTCCTTTTCTGCTTACCTGGGTACTCAGAGCAAGATGTTTCCTTTAAGATATTTGCATAGGTTAGGAAAACAACAACAACAACAACAGTATGCTGGTTTATAACACAGTTCCTCCTCCCTAGCCCTGACCCTAGCTAAGCCCTCTCTAGTGGCTTCTTGAAAGGCCCATTCCCTAGAAAACAGCAGGAGGCAAAGGCTGTAAAGAAACCCACTTCCTGACTGGAGACTCACAGACTGGTCATGTAGTTCATGTGCAAGTTTGGCTGCACCTGGTTTGACAGCACCTGTGGTGAGCTTAGAGGAAAAGGGGTAGCTGCATCTAAACTTAAGATTAAAAATGGAGGCGGCCCCTTTAAGAGAATGGAGCCTTCTGGTTTTGCCTGCCACTGCCCCCACTTGTGGACACTTGAATGCACGCAGGTGTGCAGAGCCTCAGCAAAAAACAGAGGTCTTTCCTCATACATTAAAAATGTGTAACTGCCCTCTCCACTCCAAGTCAGACTAGCTCAGTGAGTCTCATTGAAATCTGTGCCAGGTGGGGCAGCCCTCCGCTGGCCAGTTGCTGCCCACTGTGCTTAGCAGCCAGCTTGCCTGGGCCTTGGTGGCTAGCCAAGGCACCAGTTAGGACTGGTGGACAATGCAGAACCATGTTTGTGGAAACACCGGATAAGGTGTCAGGGGCTTGGGCCTTAGCATGAGTGATCAAGCCAAATGCGCAGTGTGGGAAAGAGATGCTAAATCCATCTGTGACCCAGGCTTCCTCAAGTCAGAGGGTTCCCGGTGCCTTCACTTACAAGGCAGTGCACCCCGCTGCCTCTTCTGGTGTGTACCGACTTTTAGTTAGAGGAAGGGCTCCTGGACTTAAAAAGAATCTTCAGTGAATATTCCATTAAGATATTTAAAAAATTATATCTATATGATTGATAGTTAAAAATAAAAAATCTCCGAGTTTATGCTTTCTGAAAGTTGCCACGTGAAAGGTTGATTTCATTCTTGGACACATTATTAAATTTTATCTAGGGAATTTATGGATGTGTCTTTGAAAAATCTATTTTTACAGATAGCTTTTCTGCCATCTCATGCTTTTCTTCATGAGGCCACTGACGTTTCCTGTTGTTCCCGGTCTGCTCCGCTCCGAGGGTGATTCCTCAGGGTTCTCACCCTTCTTTACTCTTGCCATGTTTCTCTAATAAAGGCCCAATTTACATGTCTTTAAATTAAAGGTGGGCACAAATTACTGCTTCCCCTTTAGGAATAGGAAAACAAAGCCCAGGGAGTTTGAGTTGCATCAGATTTAATTTTAACTAGGAAGAAATAAAATCAAATTTCTTTATGGGATATATATACACACACACACACACACACACCTACATACATACATACACACACATATATATTATATTATATATGTGTGTGTGTGTATACATGCATATGTCTGTCTCTCTCTCTCTCTCTCTGTGTTTTGATTTTCTAGGATACTGTCATTTCTCAGTCCTTCATGGCCTCCTGTGTAGCATACTTTTTTTCTAGTTTTTTTTTTTTTAAGTTCTACTAGAGAGGTAGTGTGCAGGGCAAGGTGGGAGGGGGTCTGTGGCATGTCAGAAATATGGTGGACCTGAACTGGGCACTCAGCATCTGGTTTTAATCTATTTGAAAACAGTTTCCCATTTTTTTTTTCATTATTAGATGTGAGTTATCTCAGCGATGAATAGATGCAGAGTTTTTTTTTTTCAAATAGATGAATTTAAAAAAAAAAATCATTGGGTTTAGCAAGTCTAGCTTTAATGGTCTCATTAGTAGAGCTTATATTCTATTCACTACTCTTGATTTCTAGTTTTCGGCACAGGCACGTCTTTATAGAGTAGAGTAGAGTATAGCAGGGACTTACTAAACCAAGGCATTGTGTGCAGGCTGTAGGACATACCATATTTGGGTTAGGTTAGGGGTGAGATGGGATAGCACATGGCACCAGAAAGACATAACTTAGAAGACGCGGGAGGTGACAGCTCTAGGCATGGAACTAAGTTGAATATCAAACAGTCTTTGCTCTTTCTTTTCAAAGTTCTTTCCAGACACTGAGTACCAAACCACAGAGCAATATCACCATCAGCCTCAAACCGGGCCTCAAATAGGGTGTAGCTTCAGGCTGAGTCTGATCCACAGCAAAAAAAAACCCAAAAACAACAACAGCAACAACAACAACAACAAAAAACCCTGTTGGGTGATTTCTATTTAATTGGACCCGCAGCGCCATGACTTCATGGAAGCAGTACGATTCTGGGATTGCCTGTGAAGGACTTAGAAGGGTGCACTGAGACTGGGGAGTCGCCCACCCCACCTCAGAGACAGGTGCTTCTTGAGTATAAAAAGGGAGACTGTGTTAAGCAGACGGGTCATTTCCGGACTCCGGTGTTCTGTGTGTGTGTGTGTGTTTTTTTTTTTTTTTCTTCACCGTTGGCTGTGGGCAGAGACACCTGCCTGGAAGGGGAGGGGCCAGCCAGGCTTAGTAGCAGTTTTAAGGCCACCTGACAGATGTGTGCCTTCAGGGCAGAGTCAGTCCCCAATTGCAAGGGTGATCAACCATGAGAGTTTCATAGGTTAAAATAAATATGCCATCCTACCCACACTGAGGTATTCGATTTGAATTTCAGAGTAGAACTAAAGGTCTTCAGTTTCTTTAGGGCAGCATGACCCTCCCCCCCTCCTCCAAGGACAAGAGGTGTGGTTGTTTTATTTTGGGAGCATGTTGATGTGACATAGCTTGGGTGTCATCCATATTTTGGTCCCAATAGAGAGAGACCTTTAGGAACCTTTCAATCCTGTATGCTTCTGCCCCCCCCCCCTTCCTCTTTGCCTCCTGAGGATGATGGTTTTGGTCAAACTATGCATTAAATGTTGCAGTATCATGCCTGGCACTGCAACCACATGGAGGCATTTAAAATTGTTGGTGGGGAGCTGTGTGCTGGTCGGGTGCTGCCCTAGGCTTCAGGAATGAGAAAAGAGACTTTTCTGGAAGCACATATTCCAGTGATGAGAGATGGATGGGCCTTGAGGAAACTATCAAGTCTTTGTTTTAGCAACTGTGATGAAAATGGCTGGGGAGATGGGCAGACGACTCAGTTGGCAAACGGTTGCCTCCCAAGCATGAGGAAGTGAGTTTGCTCCCAAATCGGTGGCACCTACTTAAAAACAAAAACAGAAAACACATGGCCTGTTGGTGCACATTTGAAATCTCAGTGCTGGGGAGGAGAAGACAGGAGGACCCCTGGTTCTCTCCCACCAGTTGGCCTAGCCTAAGTGGTGAGCTCCAGACCGGTGCAGAGGTGGGCTTTTCTAAGTATGACATCTGAAGCTAATCTCCTTTCCTCCACGTATGTGCACACATTTGTTCACCCCCCTCACACACAGAGATAGATAGGTAAGTAGATCTATAGATGGGTAGATAGCTGAAAAATGAGTAGTCTGCCACAACAACAGCTGTCAAGTGTTGACTCCATCTGTGTGACGTCATCTGTCTTGTGTTAGCCTCCTACCAGGCACGGGTGATAGGTCTGAACTATAGTTGAAGTGGAAACAAGGAAGGGGTTGGAGAACCTGAAGTCTAATTGTGACTACCCCCCTTCCAGGTTTGAGGTCACTGCCAAGGGAAACAGAAAGAGTGATGCCGACACTGTCAGGTCTGAAGTAGTTGATTTTACTCGTATAGGTCTGTAATCTCAACTATTCAGAGGGATGAGGCAGGAGGATTACAAGCCTGGGCGGCTTTAGTGAGAGCATGTCTCAAAATGCGTGCATACGCATATAAATAGATAAGTAAATAAATAGCCGAGGGCGTGGCTCGGTCTTAAAAAACTTGCCTTGCATGTGCAGGATCCTAGGTTTAGTCTCCAGTTCTGTATGCGCCGGGAACCAAAAAAACAAACAGCAAACCACAGCCAAAAACACCAGACATATGCACATGTGCGTGCACACACTTTAATAAAGTCTGTTCCTAGCTTAGATTCAATTTTTTAGCCTCAGAGTCAGTGGCCAAAATGCAGGAGACATCAGTAGTCGTGCCTCATAGACATAAGTGGTGGGCCTTACAAATTCTAGATAAAGACAAGGAACATAAAATATGAGCCAGATGAGCAGGCCATTGTGTGAAGCTCCCTCTGATTTGTGGCCTCTCTAGGGTCCGTTGGAGGGCAGTGTGCTTGGCGTTCTTTGTCCACTAGCCCAGGCCACTCCATGCACTTCTTCCAAGTCTGGACTGCGCTTCGCAAAGTAGGACTGCAGCGTTGTGTGAGGACTTTCCTCTCATCTGAGAAGAAAAAGCAGTCAGGAAATTCCCTAGCTGCAAGAGGACACAGCAGGGCATATGAAGTCCACTCGGGAGATGGGAGCAAGATGGGAGCTGGGCCTGTGGGTGTGTGCCCCGCGCTCCTTCATGCCCCGCCGGTGGAAGACCTCCTTCTAACAGGGACCCTTCTGTTGTTGTGGTTCTGAGCTCCACTGGAGCAACATAGTTTCCCAGTGATGCCACTGGATTCCTGATGTGTGACACCGTGGGGCAGCATGGTGAAGGGCGCCGTTGACTGCCTCGGGGGGGGGGGGGGGCCCAGACAGGCCTGCCATTGTGAGTCACATTTAACATGTGAGCTCCTCTTTCCCATGACTGGCGCTATTCTTAGTACCAGTTTCTGCTTGGGGGGGGGGTGTGGGGGGGCAGAGGTTCACTACACCACAGTCCATTTGAGTAGGTGGATGGGGCCAGGATCAGGAAGAGAAAATTGAGGAAGCTTTGAAATTTCAGAGCATGTTGGAGCAAGGGCGAAGGAAAGAGTCTGGAGCCCTGAGGGTGTGAACAGGTCTATGCTAAGCAGTCCAGAAATGTCCTCAGGAGACCTGTAACAGGGACTGCAGGTCTCCTTCATGAGTCTGGGGCGTGGACGTAGATATGGCTGGCAGATATGCAAAGCCAGTAAGTATTGCAATCCCAGAGCTGCCTTCCTGCATGTGCCTCCATGTGTGCCCCAGAAGTGAAATGAGGCTGATGCGTTGCTGTAGGAGCAGGGTCCTTGTGGTACCATCGAGGAACAAGATAACCCGGAAGCCACAGTTCCATACCCTTCCTCCTTCTGTCGTTCTCTCCAACAGACGGGCAATGTGTAGATGTCAGTGAAAAGGCTCCAGTGGGGAAGTCTTAGGACCAACCATGGAATTGTCTCATTGGGCACAACAGTGTGTAGATTCTTATCCCATCCTGTGGGGTGGGAAGGAGTCTTGCTACATCGACCAGGCTGGCCTTGAATTCTCACCTCTGATTCTCTCACTTGAGTGCTAGGATCACACACAGATGTATGCCAGCACACCTAAACTCCCGTGGGCTGTCAGAAGCACATGGGTCAGCTGACCTGTGTGTTCTGCAAGAAGCCCAGGAAGGAGACTTGAGATGCACAGTGGCATCGCCGCTCAGCGAAGCAGAGACATGTCTTACCTTTCAAGCTCCCGTGCTCACCTTAGGCACCTGCTCTCCTTCTTTCATCCATTCTTCTCTCTGGTGTATCTAGAATAAGAGATTGCTTTTTAAAAAATTTTATTAATTTATTCATATTACATCTCAGTGGTTATCCTCTTTCTTGTATCTTCCCATTCCTCCCTCCCTCCCATTTTCCTCTTACTCCCCTCCCCTATGACTGTGACTGAGGGGGACTTCCTCCCCCTGTATATGCTCATAGGGTATCAAGTCTCTTCTTGGTAACCTGCTATCCTTCCTCTGAGTGCTACCAGGTCTCCCCATTCAGGGGACGTGGTCAAATATGAGGCACCAGAGTACGTGTGAAGGTCAAAAGTAGCTGATCCTAGGAGGTGGGTTACCAATGCCCAGAGTTAACATTTTTATATTCCCTCCAAATATAGGAAAACTAATAGTGAGGGGGGAAAAAAAGCTTCTGAGGCAGGAGTTCACCTGCCCCCAGCCATATTCAGGCAGCAGTGGACAGATGCACATAGGCTGTGGGAGGGAGTTCATTGGCATTGAAATTTAGGTAACACTGTAGGAAATTTGCTTCTGTCCTCTGAGCTGGTCCTGATAATGTGATTTGAAGTCCTTTTTTTTTTTTCCTATCCCAGCCCCAAGGGCTGGAACTGTGTGGTACCCCTGAGCCTTCTTCTCTAGGACCTGCAGATATGCTTGTTACCCGGCCTCCCACCCTCTCCCCTCCCACCCAGTCTGTCAACGACTAAGACTTTCCACCTTTCAATCCCTCTCCTCAGCTTGATGTTATCAGCCTCTCTCTGAGTCTTTGAATACTGTGCGAGAGAGGTTCTAGCCACTGCAAGGGGTCTGCTGGGGATGGCAGCATCACTTGTTGGGGTAGGTACCCAAGTTCGTAGGTGGCATGCCTCTCAAGGGTACTATGACTACCATGCGATGCAAGGAATATGGCTCCTGAAAACTACATGCACTTAGCATGTGGGTCACTGTAAGCAGGCAGGCAATTTAGTTAGGTCCGTGGCTTTTGGTTTGCACAATGTATTAAAGAATCTGAAATCTTGGCCCAGCTCTTCTACTTCTTGTCTGGATGGCCTTACCCAACTTAGATAGCTATGTTGTGCATTTTTTTTTCTGGCTGAAAAGCAGTAGAAACCAACAGATGAGTAACAGCATCTATCCCATAGAGTCACTGAGGATTCACAAACAGACAGTAAAGCATCACTGTGTCTAGTATAGTGATGGCCACAGGGAACTGTGACTCCTCTTAGTTTTGTGTTAGGGGTTTTCTCATATCTGAGGGCACTCACAGTACTCTGATGTCAGCTCTTCGGCGTCTGTCATGGACGCTGTTGGCTGTGTAGCATTAAGGAGCATCCTCAGGAAACTTATAATTGACACCAGGGCTAGAGTAGCCCATTTCTGAAGAGTAGTTTGCTTTCTTCCCTCCTAGGTCGTGGCGAGTGGCTTCTCAGCCAGCCCTCTCTACTGTCATCTTTAGCTTCCTGAGCTCAGACAGGTAACAGTGGCTGCTGACCCAACTCAGCTCCCACAAAACATGAACCTGTGTAATAAGTGCACGTAGATAAGGAGCTAATGATTTTATAACCCTCTGGGTTGTTTCTTCAGATAATTCATTTGCTTGGAAGGCATTTGGCAAATGCTTTTATTTTGATTGTGTATCTTGCAAGATGGCTTCAGAGAGCCGAAGGCATGTTCTCGGTGTGGTGAGGAAGTGCTGGTTTCTTTACTACATGAAGCTTGCATGTGCTGAGGAGGGACCGAGCTTCTTTGTCTTCTCTCGTTGGTGTATGGCCCTAGGTGTTTTCTCCTGTGGTGGTGAGAAAAGCGGCCCTGATGTTTTGAGTCTGACCTCAGAGCAAAGCCGCTTTACTTTTCTGAGTACCAGTAGCTTAGAAACAGTAAAGGTGCCTGAGCCTCGCTCTCAGCTAAGGTGGGACTGTCGGTGGACACACCTTGAAGCAGTATAAGATGGAATAAGAGATGAGCCTTACAGGGTGTAAAGGACAGTTCTTGTGTGATGGAGACAATTCTAAATCCAGTTTCCTGTTGATTCTCAGTTTACTGTAGCGCAGACCATTGAAAAAAATTTAAGTATTAGAACATTAACTTCACGAAGTGCAGTGTTCGGTACACAGCAAGAGACGCCGAGAGGTGAACCTATAGTTTTTTATTTAGCCACACTCATAAATTAGATAGGATTGATTTCTTGTCATTTTATAATAGAAAGATAACATAAAAGGAAGATTTGTAGAACAAGTCTTTCAGAATAAGAGATTTTTGGCTGTTAAAGTACACTAGGCTGTGTAGAGTCAAGCTCTTGTGCAGGTAGCTAGGAGGAGACACAGGCACACATAGAGAGAGGAAGAGAGGGAGAGAGAGAAGGAGGGAGGAAGAGAGAGAGAGATAGGGAGAGGGGAGAGGACCATGAATGAGAAGTAAGTCTGAAGACAGTGCAGGGCAGTCCTCACCTGCCTCTGAGGATCCCTTGGATGGCAAGCTAATTCTTCACATAGTGGCAGTGCCTTTCATCCTAAGTGCTGGCTTGCAAGTGGCAGGGGCAGAGTGACAGTAGAGAAAACTGTCATGACAAAGGGCAACAATGCCTGTTCCTCGAGAGAGGACCCAAGCACAGAGATAGATCCTTCTGCAGCACAGGCCAGGCCAGAACCACCTGCTGTGGAAAGCTCTTTGGAACTTTCACTTCTGCCTGGACTGGGCAAAGACTTTCCTTTCTTCAGAGGCAAATGTGGAAAAGGTGTTTAAAGGCACTCAAACTAACCCCTGACAGACAAGGCGCAACACTCTTTACTCACAGCACCCAGGAGACAGAGGCAGGTGGATCTCTGAGGTCAGCCTGGTACAAGTTCTAGGCCAGCCAGGGCTACATAGCGAGCCCCTCTCTCAGAGCAAATAAACAAACAAGCAAAGATAGCACTTCCTCAGAACATCTGTGAGGACAGACTTCATATTTTCTTTCCAGAGTTTGCATAGCAGTTAAAAGAGGCAGATGCTGAAATTCATAAAAAAAAAATAGACAAATGACATATTATCCTATGTGACTTCCCCTTTCTTTTGGAAGGAAGATCTTTACTTTCTCTGAGCCCAGCATATTTGCTCCTGCGTGGTGCCATAGCTTGCCTGGTTTTCTTCTGTCTAGACAGGCTGAGAGGAGGGGCGAGAGGCTGCTGCCTAGTGGGACTAGCCACTGTGAGCCTTCAGTATGTGGTGTTAATGATTCACTGTGCCTTGTGCTTCCAGGCAGTGGGCCGATCCAGCTGTGGCAGTTTCTTCTGGAATTACTCACTGATAAGTCTTGTCAGTCTTTTATCAGCTGGACAGGAGATGGCTGGGAATTCAAGCTTTCTGACCCAGATGAGGTAAGAAGTGAGTGACTTGGGACTCCTGGGCTGAGAAAGGGTGAGGGAAACCCCTGGGATTTTGATCCTGTGGGCCTGGATTACTAGCTCAGTGCTGCTTCTTGCTGCTTGTGTGACCTAGAACAAATGGAGCAGCCTCTCTGAGCTCCGGTTCCATCACTGGCAGAACAGAAAGCGTGTGCCCTGTCCATTAAACCAACGTGTATCTAAGTTTCTGATACACACTTGGTCCTGTCCTTTCCCTCTTTCTAGCCCTGGGATCTGTGAATCTGAGAGGCCTTGAAAGATGCATTTACTTTGTTCATCCTTGCATCCCAGAGTGCTTATTAAGTGGTTGATCTGCACCACACCTGATTCTATTGCCAAAACATCAATATATATGAGAGAGGAAATCTCTCCTCTGGCAGATAAGAGAGAGTGTCTGCACCATGGTACAGAAAGAATACTTCCTGCTGGTGAATACAGAGGCAGCATCTCCATCCTCCTGTCCTCACCTTCCTGTCCAGTTTTATGCTTTCAAATTAAGGATAGTTGCTTATCATGTGAGCTAGAGGGATGTCTGTACTGTCTTTTTTCCCTTAAAATAGCAAGTATTTTAACCCTATCCCATAGGAGTTCAGAGTCACTGTGTTTTCATCAGTGTAAAAAATTAAATTGAGTCCAACACTTGAAAACTAGAACTTAGGAGGTCTACTGCAGTAACATGTATGGAATAGGGACAGCATTCTAGTAAGAGGAGCACACGGGGCTCAGAAAGACAACACACACTCTCATTTACCTGTAGCAACTAAATTGCTGCCTCCATAGGAGAAGGGAATAAAATAGTGACTATCAGCACATGGGCAGGGGGAGGGTAAGGGGATGGAGAGACAGTTAGTTAATGAATCCAAGGATGCTATGACAGGAAGAGGCAACGTTGAAACTTCTGTGGTACTGTAGGGTGGCTACAGAACATTAATCACATATTTCAGAATAGCTAACGCAAGTTATCTTGAACTGTCCTCAGAAGGTAATGGCCAGTGTCTATGATCGAAGACATACCATTTAGCCTGATCTGATGATTATACAATGTATAGCTGTATTAAAATGTTGCATTGGACTACCCACATGTTTCTGAAATAATCTCCAAATGTCCATGGCTCCTAACTGCACATTCTATGCACAGTTACTGTGAACAATTAAAAATATATTTTGAAAAGAAAATGTAATTCAGAGGGAATAGCTCAAAAGTATGTACACATACAGATTTCTAAGCATTGTGTTTGACCACGGGTCATGATGGGTGTGAAAAGACGTATCTATATGTATTCTGGTATTTATCCTTCAGGCTTTTGCACAATTCTATTTAATTTTGTTTTATTTCAGGTGGCCAGGAGATGGGGAAAGAGGAAAAACAAACCTAAGATGAATTATGAGAAACTGAGCCGTGGCCTCCGCTACTATTATGACAAAAATATCATCCATAAGACGGCGGGGAAACGCTACGTGTACCGCTTTGTCTGTGACCTGCAGAGCCTACTCGGATACACCCCTGAGGAGCTGCATGCCATGTTGGATGTAAAGCCAGACGCTGATGAGTGATGGACACAGAAGGGGCGGGGGAAACCCTGTTGAGACCTCTCAAAGGACAACCGTGTTGGTTGGACTCTTAATTCTTAATTGTTGTTCTATGTTTTATTTTCCAGAACTCATTTTTCACATTCAGGGGTGGGAGCTAAGGGAACTGCAGCTATATTCCATTGGCCATTGGCAAGGCTGGAAAGAGAAAGTCAGCACCGGTGGGGTGGGTGGGGCAAGAAGTTCCTGAGCAGCTTTTCAGGAAAGAGAAAAAGGTCTTCTCAGGAGCCTGATGGACCTCGCTTGCAGGAGGAAGAAACTAATGTATCAAGTTATCGTTTTGTTTTTTAATCTAAGAAAAATGTCCATCCTGAGTTATGGATTTATTAGTGGAGGAATTGTCACATCAAGAGTGATGAGATTGATGGAAGTCCATCAGTTTGGAGGGTGGGATAAAAAGAGTTTTCTTCAGGGGAATTACTAAACACAGGAATTATTAACCTTTCTACTTTTCGAAACAAAGGTGGACACCAGTGGAAGGGGTCCAGAACTGTTTTTATGTTGAAGTTTATTTTATTAAATTTTGTGCCAGTATTTTTTTTCTTAAAAAAAAAAAATCGTCTTAAGCTCTAAGGTGGTCTCAGTATTGCAGTATTGTGAGTTTGTTCTTGTTATTTGCTGGCTGAGGATTCTGTCACAGTGAAAGGCAACTGTTTATATAGACCCTATTGGAAAATCAAAGCTCTGAACTGAGATCAGAGACCCAAAACTCATCTGACTTATAGCTAAAGGAAAGGAATGCTGATTTGGGGGCAGGAGAACTGTGCATGTGAATTCCACCTACAGTTTGTAAAAAAACCTTTTGAGGACTGTCAGGCTTTGGACTTAGTGCTAGAGGAGGGGCACTAAGCCTTTGCACTGAATGTATTTTGCAGCTCTGATTTGGGACTGTTGTCAACATAGGAACACTGTTAAAAAGCCTTGGAAAGGAAATGGAAGGGGCAAAGATCCACCTGGTTTGGGGTTAAATCTCTACCTGAAACAGATGACTCAGAATAAAAGCTGTCTGCACGGGCATTACCCGTCAGGTCTTAAGTAACCCTGAATGCATGCCACTCCAAACTAACGCTCTACAATTTCTCCTCTGTGTCTTGTTTCCACGGTCTCCCACACTGCAGCCCCTCCCCCCCCACCCCCAGCCACACCTCATTATTCAGTAGAGTGGAATGTAACGCTTTCTGATAGGTGGATGAAAGTGTAATTTCAGACATTGCAACATGGATCTAGAGAGTTCAGGCTTGCTGGGGTTCAGAGGCCACTGAAATTAAGAGGGTACTTCAGTAGCACGTGTCTTGGCCTCCTTTGGGAAGGGGCTTTCCTTCGAAGAGCTTGTCAGGTAGGATTTCAGGTGAGCCTGCATGCAGAGGGAGTGGTAGAGAGTGCTGGAACCCCCAGCTTGACCTGTTAGCTTGGCAGAGGGCAAGTGAAGGTCAGCTGCAGACGAGGGATGACTTAACGGAGAAAATACAAGGGAAGGAGCTTGGCAAAGATATAAGGAGGCCCACGATGTGTAAGTATATATGCTTTGGTTTTTCTCAGAGTTTAAATACAAAGAGTTAATTGAGGCAGTCATCTTCCTGCCGGTTGGGAGGGGACCTGGAAATGAAGCACTGGGTGTAAACACAAAGCAAGGAAACGTGCCTGTTATCATTAGAATCCCCTCCACTGTATACATGCCTGGGTGAGATAGTAGACTTGCATGAGAGAAAAGAGGCAGTTGATTGAGATGGGCATCTCCAGGCTGACCCTTTTGGGGGATTTAGCTAAGAAAATGTAATCATAACTACCTTGTTTCATCTTCATGAGAATTGAGGGGGTCGACTCCCAGATTCTCTTGCAGACCTTGAATTACTAAGAACACAACTCTTGTCCGTGGGTGTTCTGTGCTGATGGATTGCAGCATCCACACAAGGAAAGCAAAGGCAAAACACCCCAGCTATGTGTGTTGATCTTACAGATGCAGGTGCCTTAATGAAGCTCTCAAAATATTTAGGAGCTGCTCAGGGAGTGCTAGGTGGGATCGTTTTGGATTGTGTTGCTTTCTCTTGATTATGTGGTCTTTGTTGGGCACTGGCAGTGTGTGTGTGTGTGTGTGTGTGTGTGTGTGTGTGTGTGTGTGTGTGTGTGTATACATGTCTGTAAAACTGCAGCTGAAATAGTACTGAATTTTCTGCTTAAATCTGTTCACATTTCTGTAATGGTGAAAGAGTACAGCCAGGGCCAATGTCATTGCTTGCTGTTTGCAACAAGGCTTTTTAAAAACATCACTTTCCCAAGACACCATCCTTCCCTTTTAACACCTGCACTCCTGCAGAGAGACGGTGGAAGGAAGTGCCTTCCCATACTCCTCAGCTTGCTCACTTGCCAGGATGCCCTTTCTCCCTAGGTCCACCATTTTCAGGATTTGTAGATAGTGTATTAGTCAGACAGCTTTGTTGTCCATCTGGCCAGATGCTTTTCTCCCTTTTGTCCAAAGGCCAGAGACCATCCCAGGAAGAGTGGTGGGTGGCATATACACTGGAAATGTAGCAGCATTGTTGCATTGATGCTCTTTAAACACATTAACTTCCGAGGAAGGGGGAACAAATCTGATCTAGTGGGTGATACACTTGCTTTCCCAGAGAGATGCTTTAAGCTATGTGGTTGGCTTTTGGCTCAGAGTCAGGGATTGGGGGAGGAGCGGTGTTTCTCCCTACATAGAGCTCTGATTTTTTGTGGCCCTGGAGATTGGTGGAAAGATTCTAGATCAGAGGCGCTCTTCCTCACTTTGGAGACCAACACTCTGGGTTTTAAAGCATTAACCTTCATGGTGAAATCACACCTTCTGTCTTCTAGTCATGCTGTGCATGCTGCTTTCTCTGTTGGGGTCTATATAAATTTGTTGAACTCTTACATACATTCCAAAGAAGTTTCAAGGAACCACAAAATGCATATATGAAGTATATATGTTAAATGAAATTATCTCTATCAGGAATACTGCCTCAGTTATTGAATTTTTTTTAAGAATACTTTTTTTTAAAGCTGAGAATTATTGGGGTAAAAGGTGTTATATTGTGTTTGACTATTTTCCAACTTGTATTTTCATATAATTTATATTTTTTAAATGCTGAAAATTTAAAAGCAAGATTTAAAAAGGAAAAGCAGGTGCTTTTTAAAAATCAGAACTGAGGTAGCTTAGAGATGTAGCGATGTAAGTGTTTTATATGTTTTTTTTTTTTTTAAAAAAAACAAATGCAAAAAAATTCTTATGGGGGAGTTTTTTGTTCGTTTCTTTTAGTAGCTGATGCTGGCACATCATTTTGCTGGAAAGTTTTTTATATACTGTAGCCTGATTTCATATTGTATTTTAAACTGTGTGAAATTAAAGAAACAAAGAATTCATTCATAACGCGAGGTGGCTCTGGCTTGATTCTTTCCTGTCTGCATCATGGGAAAATTAGGAGAAATTAATCAACAAGAGAAAAGCACAAAAGAATTAGAGCTTAGTTCTCTAGATCCTGCAGCTTGGGATCATTCTAGATAAAGATCTCCTCAAAAAGGGTTGAGGATATAGGTACACAGGCCTAGTGTCCCATTGATTACCCATATTGTTTGTCTTATCCTTTGTGGATGCCTCCTGCCTTGTCAGACTTCATTGTTCATGTCTGAAGGCCTATGAGCCATGTAAAGGAAAATCTTAAAGATTATTAGGTAGCCATTGATTGCAGTCCAGCTAGATACAGTTCCTGATATTTACATAGACAGACCCTGGTGCTCGGTTTCTCCCGGTGAAAGCCGTGCTCTCCCTCTCGTTGGCCCCGGCCTTTGCACTGCGGCTGGGAATCAGGAATGGTAGTATCTGTTAGAGCCCCTCCAACCTATGTTGTGAATAGAATACAGACGTCCAAGTGTTTGGGGGAGGAGTGCTTAGTGCTGCATTCTGCATACTGCTCTTTTCTTGTTGAAACTGTAGAAGGTGGATGTTTTTAATTAACACCAACATTTGCCACATGAATCCCAACTCACAGCTGGAAAGAGAGGGTTTTTTTTTTTTTTTTTTTTTTTTTTTTTCCTGAATTGTTCACAAAGAGAACTCTGTTTTTGGAAAATCTGTGTCTTCAGTCCTGGAACTTGAGGTTTGCTTAGCACATGTTAAATGTGGGCTGTGTGGTCTAGTGGCGAGGGAGCCCAGTTGGCCAGGAGAATGGCTTTGGCCTTGGGAACCTGGTGAAGCCACCACTATTTTGTGGGGGGCCACAGGGGAGGGTGGAGCTGGGTGAGGCCCTCAGATTTTGTGCTTTTTAGCTGCAAACCTGGGCAAAGGCACTATTCCCAAGCCAACCGAACCCACGTCTGAGATTCTCTGTCCCTGAATAAACTGTACAGCAGAGAATGGATTCTAGCCTCAGTCAAGACTTTGTGCAAAAGGTGTTCCAGGCTGCTGTTACCTCTCAGGGTATCTGACTGCCGTGCAGACCACATTAAACCCATGTGAGTAAAGTCAGCGTAGTCTTTTCTACAGCTAGAAGCCATATTTCCAATGGGAGATGCTCAGGCAATTGGTCCTTGGCACTCTGTTAATGACACCAGTGAGACTCTATGAAAGCCACTGTGGAGAGAAATGGTGTGAGGTATGGTAAAAGGAGATGGAGAAAGAGAAGTCATTTAAAAGATGGTGATGTGCAGACATGGCATGCGTTCAGAAGGTAACAGGAGGAGAAGGTACGCCAAGTATTTTGAATCCTTGTTGCCATGACATTATAGCAAATCTTACTGAAACAAAGCTGTGAACATGCTCCCTTCCTCCTAGTTGATTAACTGATACATGTCAATCTGCTTTCTGTAGCTATAACAAAATAACTAAGGTAAGTGGTAAAGAGCTAAAGAGTTTTCTTTAGCTTGTAGTTTTGGAGCCCAATGTCCAAGATTAGTGGCCCTATGTATTTGACCTCTAGTGAGCACCCGATGGTGGTGGCATCATGTTGGGGGGTGTAGGGACAGAGAGACTTTACCTGATGAAATAGGAAGCCACAGGGATTCCAGGCCCAGACTTACTGTTTTTATAATAACGCTAATGAGAACTAAGTCATTTTTCAAGACCAGCATGAATCCCTTTTGATGCCATGCCCTCCTGATGTAACCACTTTTCCTGAGACTCCATTTCTCAAAGGCCCCACCATGACACTGAGGACCCAACTTTTAGCCCATGAGTCTTTGGATGATAGATTCAAACCATAGCAAGAGCTTTCTGACATAGAGAAGTGTAATTATTTTAACCTAAAAAGAGATTATGATTTGTGGCTTGAGTAAAATAAGGGTGAACATAGAAGATGGTGATGACACAACACCATCCCATGACTAAGATGCTTCATTTGTCCTTCAATGTCTGGAACCCAATTAGTCAGCCCAAGTGAATTTCCTCCTGATACAGAGTGTGGCTCTGCACTGGCACTGAAGAGGCTATCTCCCCTGGATGAATAGGAACCTCCTATTTCATTCCCAGTGGGCCAACCCCATGCATCCACATGCTTGCTTATTCCCTGTAGAATCTGAGTCATTGGCTCTTGTAGATATCTATCCTCAGCTCCTGTTTATTTGACATGAAACTTAATTGAATTCATGAAGCTCTGCTGGAAGAGAGTACAAAAGGTCATCAGGGTCATCAGAGAGCCATCGGACTTCTGGTTCCTTGTTCTTTCCGTTATGCCATGTGGTTGCCATAGAACTTGAAAGGCTTGTTTTGAGTACAGATGGAGATGGCTCGCCATCTGTGGGATCCATAGTCCTGGTACTAAGAGGTACACTTCATCCTCTAAACACAGAACACAAAAATCTTCTTTCAGCAAGGATGCTTTTCAACCTTCAAAATCCTCTCTGACCTCTCCTTTTTTGTAGAGTCCACCCTGGAGGTGGTTGGTAATGTGGTCCGCCTGTACAGAGGCTCTTCTTTGAGATTGAGAGGACCCTTGACACACCTGGGAACTGGCTCTAGAACCAACCCTGGCTGTGCAGTATTGGCTGAGCTTACTCTTGGTTTCACACCACCCAAAGGAATCCCTCCATGCTATAAAAAAACCCCACCTGGTCCTAAAAAGCAGTGACTAATAGGAGAAAAACATTTTCTTGGTGCAATAAGGCAGTTATTCCAGGGGTTTAATTTCAGCAGTTGTTGATCAATTGGTGAAAAATCCCAAGACTAAATTAGGGGGTCACACCCATTAATTGAGAGTTCAGAAGCCAGGTTAGTGGACAAAGTGGACCTGGCCTCGGCATTTGGGTATATGCCATTTCCTGTTTTGCTTAATGTCCCAGTCCCCTCCTTTGTTTCCATTTTCCTGGCAAATAAGTCTATCCTGGGAAGGCCACTCTTTTCAGTTGGCTGGCATAGCTCTATGTGCTGACGTCCAAAGTCATGATAGCAGTGACCATCTGCCCACAGCAGCAAGAGGAAATCTACAGCAGCCAGGTCTTATGATGCGGTCCCCAATTCCCAAAGCCTACAGGGAGTTTACAGACCTGCGTCTAATCTCTCATCACTGTTGTTCAGGCTCTGATATTCTCGGCCACAGCATTACCCAGAACTTTGATGTTGGGTTGGCTCTGGTCATTGCCTGTGATAGGACATAAAGAGGCAAGGACAACTTCAGCAATTGCTTGTGGTAATTACTAAGGTCAAGAGATGGCCCATGTCTCCTCTGCATCCTCTGTTTGACATTATCAGCTCGAGCCATTGGATCTGAGCCACCACATAGCAGGCCACTGCAACTTCTGTATAGACAAATGTGAGGCTACAGCTAACCCTTCAAGTTCTGTTCCCAAGGTGTACCTGGAAATGACAAGAGAACATCGATACTTGAAAAAATGGCACCAGTTCTCACAGGCCAGGCCACAACACCAATGGTAACAATTAGCTTGGTCTGAGATTGACTTGTTGATGCAAGACTTCTTCAAACTATGAAGGAGAGGTAGCACTAGGGCCCTTCTGTGGACTTTGGAAATTGTGCAGAGTTCATAAGAAATGGTAGCTGGCCTCACAGATGTCTGAGACAGAAAGTTCAACACCTAGCACAGGGCTGAGGATGTAGCTCAGTGATAGAGCACTTGTCTGCCATACAAAAGGTCCTGACAATGCCAAGAAAGGGAGGAAGGAAAAAAGGAAACAACGCAATCCAACCACAGACCAATCCCTGACAATGACTGAGTTGAGAGATTGCCTCTCTTCCAAGATTGCCTCTTTTAGGTCACTCTTGTTTCAAATTTTCTGACTTCTGTGGGAATAGGAGGTTCACGAATATCTGTGCACAATGCACAAATAAAGGTGGTCCTTTAATTGGGGACATACAGCCACATCTGTATATATTTTGTATACTAGTACATATATGTCTTTAATAAGTATGAGGGTAGACAATGACAGGTGTTTGGAGTAGCAGACATTCATTCAGGCGTCTTCTTTCTCCAGAGCCAAGAATCATACCTGTGTCCTGGTATCCAAGGAATTTAAAAGTAGTTCTTTTTATGCCCCTTCATAGAGCGCTGGAGAATTCAAATGTGCCATCTGCATGATGGTGATTGTGCATGCATGTTCATTGCTTTAGGACTCTGTGATGGGTAGCCTGCTTGAAATTCTACATCAGACTTCTGAGTGCACATTCCAGATAGTCTTCTTTCTGCTGTTGTAAGTGATGACTCAAATTCCAAAGCTCAGACAACAAAGACAGAATTAAAACCAAAGGGACCACATGATTTAGGGACTCTGGGATCATCTCAGTGTCCAAGCATCATCCTCGGTGGCTGCTTCTGGCAGCCGTTTTTTCTTCCGTAGTATTTTGAAAGGTCTCCTTGGTAAACCCAATAGTGGCTAAGCCATGCAGGGGTGTCTACTCTTCTGATCTATTATCTACAAAGTTCATGGTCAATATGTTACAAGAAATAAAAATCAAATTATAAAAATATCCACTGAAATCTTACAATGTTTTAAACTTATAATTTCTGGAATGGGATACAGTCAGTACATTGGACTGTGGACCCTAAGGTAGACACTCCTACAAGAATGATGGTTGAGGAGCAAAATTCCAGAAATCTAAGATTCTATAGTTTTAGAGTTCAAATGACCTTTAACTCATGTTATACAATTCTTTCAATGGGCACTCATGATTTGAGACTGCAGCAGGAACACATGACTTGTATCCTCCAACAGTTATCCCACTGGTGACAGAACTGGTGCTACGAATGCAAACCCGATTCTCTCCATATCCTCTCATGTCCCTGTTCTCACACTTGGGTTAGCTGTCATCTAATTTCCAGGTAATGCCTTCTGGCCTAAGCTCATCCCTAGAGGATTTAGTGTCAATCCTGGTAATTATTTGTATTAGCTCTGATGGATTCAATATTCTGCTAAGTGTCGAGGTCACCTAAGGAACAAATGGGAAGCTGAGACCCACTGGTAGAGGGAAGTCCTACTATATTCCACTGTGCAGAAAACAAAATTGCAGGGCTTATGAGATCTCAGCTAGAAGCCATCCTTTGTAATAATGGCACAGTGTAATGATTGCCACAGCCAACACTCACTGTTCATCTGCTCTGTGGCTGATAATGCCTTGTGCTTAGGAGGCCATAAGAAGAAAGGAGACACACAGGCGTGTCCATTTAATCTACTTTCTCTTGGAAACTAATCGTTAGACCCAAAAGGAAGATTTCTTTCCAATGAGATCAACACAGAGAAAAGGAGCATGAAGGGATTTCATGGCCTGAATGGTTGAAGAACCCAGGTAGGTGGGAATAGAAGTGGCTGAGGTAGAGAGTAAATATGCAACCTATGAGAGAAACCAGAAATTGGCAGGATAGAGCCGAAGCTGCAAAAGCTGCAGAAGCAGAAGTTTGAGGTCACAAGAGATGGGCAGGAAGTGACCCTGTATGACAATCCCTAAGAGGCACAAGGTAGAGTTATCTATGCACTCTGGGTGTGTGTGGCGGGGGGGGGGGGGGGGGGGGGGGGGGGGGGGCAGGGGTAGCCATGTGTCCTGCCTTGTGCTTAGAAAAGTCACTCGGACTCTAAATGGCAGATCAGAGGGGACAGGCTGGAGGAGGGAGGCAGGCTGGAAAACTAGTTGGTTCATCTAAAGAGAGGTTGGCACACCAGAAATCTCCTGAGGTTGTGGGATGGATGCCCTGCTGACGGGTTGGTGTGGAGGAGATGAGTGCTGCTGTGGCAGGGTTCTAACCATGCAAGGTATGTAAAGATGGCAGTGTCATCTCTCTCCCTGGGTCCCAGTATCATCAGAATAAGGATTTTTAGGTCTGGAAAGGACATTAGAGATAAATCCCAATCCTATCACCACATAAGTTAAGGGTCTAAGAGTTTAGGAGACTAGTCACATTGCTTGCTGGTGACTGACTTCAAGGTCATCCTATGGATCTAACAAAGGTTGAAAACTTGTCCCTTTAATTGTACCCAACAAAGAATCAGCCTGTTCTTTCCTCCTCTCAGAATGGGCAAGGGTACTACCCCCCCCACACACACCCGGTGCTTTTTCTACCCAGGTTGTAATCAGAAGAACAAGAGAAGGTTGATATTCATTTTTTAGCTTGTTTCTGCTCCACAGAGAGCTTCCCAGCCACGTTTGGCAAGTGAACCCAAGCACATTCCCAGAATCCTACTGGGGACATAAGAGAGAGCTAGTGTTCCTGACCAGCACTGTTATATCTTCCCTCCAAAACAGGGTATCTGCCATCTTGGTACTTACTCTCATGCACTTCCTCTGAGCTAATAACCTCCCGCTTTTAGAGACTCTGGAATATTCTAGTCCTTGGTGAATTTTCCTTTCTGTTCTAAATCCATCTGTTGATTCTTCATCTTGATTTTTCTCTTCTAGTGTCTTTTTCCCATTTATTCACTAATTTATTTACTTTACATAACATCCCTGTCAGTGTTTCTGCTCCCTCCTCTTCTCTCAGTCCCTCCCTCTCCTCTCCCCTCCCTCCAATCTGCCTCCCTTTCTCCTCAGAGGTGAGGAGGCCTCCCACGGATATCAACCCGCCTTGGCATATTAAGTTGTAGTAGGACTAGGGCCATCTTCTTCTATTGAAGCTAGACAAACCATCCTATTTAGGGGAAAATGATCGAAAGGCAGGCAGCAGGGTCAGAGACAGCCCTGCTCCTGCTGTTATGGGTCCCACATGAGGACCAAGCTGCACACCTGTTACATATGTGCAGGGGGCCTAGGTCTGCCCAAATCGTGCTCTCTGATAGGTAGTCCAGTCTCTATGAGGCCCTATGGGCCCAGGTTAATTGGTTCTGTAGGTTTTCTTGTAGTGCCCTTGACCTCTCTGGCTCCAATCCTTCCTCTCCTTCTTTCACAAGGTTCTCCAAGCTCTGCCAAATGTTTGGCTGTGGGTCTTTGCATCTGTTTCCATCAGCTGCTGGTTGAATCCTCTCAGATGACAGTTATGCTAAGCTCCTGTCTGCAAGTATGGCAAAATATCATTAATATGCCAGCGGTGGGCTCCCATAGCATGGGTCTCAAACTGGATCATGTGTGGGGAAGATACAGGGAGAGAGAGCTGGAATTGGTGGTGGTAGGGGAGCATCTCTGGGACAAGCTAGAAACCTAGGATAACGGAAACTCCCAGGAATCCAAGAGGGTGATCCTAGCCAAGACAATAGGGGATATGAAACCTGAAATGGCCACCACCTGTAACTAGGACACTAATTCAGCCACAGAATTTTCAACCCACAGTTTTTCCAGCCTCTAAGATGTGCAGGGATAAAGGTGTAGCAGACACTGAGGGAATGACCAACCAGTGATTGTCCCAACTCTCTTAGTGTCTTAACACTTTGCATTTCTAAAGAGGAAAATTGAGAAGTGAAAGAAAGGTGGCAGTCACATTGAAGGGTAGGCACTTGGAAGCTGGACCACATGATTTTAAATCCATACCATGTCTTTTGTGAGTTGTGGGACCCAACAAGCTGCTTACGTTCTCTGTGCCTTACTTTCATCATCTCTGAATAGGAATCATGATAATGAGCATGGGGGAGTGATATGGTGATTGTTGTCTGGTCCATGTTGGCTCTCGAGTGAGAGTTGCCTACAAGGAAGTGGGTCAGTGTATCAGAAGCATGCTTACTGAGCCTTTTCTCCCTTTGGAGAGCCATGTTTTTCCTGGACTTATAGGATGAGGACTCTAGAAGGCCTCTTTGCAGACAGAGGAGGATCTGACCCCTCCTTCCTGGCCCTGGGCATGGCCACAGGCACCCACACCCAGGCCTTCAGTGGGTCATTGCAGCTGCAGGTGGGCAGAACAGCTCCCAGCTCTGTGCCTGCCAACTCTGGGACTCAGCATTTTCCACTATTCCCTACTCTGTTTGTTTTCTTTCCTAGGCTCCCCCCGCCCCTGCCCAGCCAGGCCTTCTGAATGATGTCCAACAGCAACGCTGGGCAGCCCAAAGTCCTCTCTCACTATGGCACAGGGCTCCAAGGCCTCTGCTGGCCTCCTGCTGTTGGCAGGCAAAGGGAAGGAGGCGGCTCACTCACTCAGAGAGCTCTCATACAAAGTGCCATTGTATGGCATTGGGCTGTGGAAGACAAATGAAAGGGATTTCAAAATCAACGGCAAGTTATTTTTATCTGCGGAAGGGCTGAAATGCCTTTCTTTTACATCTTGGAAAATAAACCGTACGGGCTCATCGTGCCCCAGGGAAGTGTTTTCTTTTATCCTGGTACTCAAGATTTTCGGAGGATGCCTCAGAAAGACCCGGACTCAAAAGGAGGAATCCCCAAGATCCAGGCTGGGGACCTGTAGTCTCTGCATGGGAACCACCCCAGTCTGCATGTGATGTGGTCTGGATCCTTCAAATATTGCTTCTTGCCCGGGACTGAGAGCACACTGAGGTTCTCCTGAGGGGGCGCCTTTCTCTTCTCATGTCCTGCCTCCTGTCACTCCAAGCCTTCACTGGCCTGCTCTCTTCATCTTACCCATGGTGCCCTGTGTCCAAGTAGGGTCTCTTTCACGAATAATGCAAATATCCTGTAGGGCTCACCAAAGGAGGAAGTGTTCACTCTAGCCGCCATGGAGGAAACCAGTAGAACCTCTATTTAAATTCATTTTTAATGTAACACTAGAAAAGATCTATTCTTTACTCATATTGAAAATACATATCACTTCTCCCTTACTCTGGCTTTCTGGGTCATTTGCATATATACAAAGTATCCTGAGGGAAAGTGGGGATCATGAGTGTGTGGGTGGGGCCTACGCTGGTGCCCTTGTTTCTCTTTTCAGCATACGACAATCTTCTTCAGTCTCTATATGTGCAATGAGCAGATTTACAAACCATATGAGGTAACTTGACCAAGATAATCGTGATTTACATGTCTCCAGAAATGGAAGTATAGATTCTAGACACTATGCACAATTCAGAGGCAGGAAGATGGGGATAAAATTCTAGGAGTGTCTTTCTGACCCTGAAACAAATTGTCATCAGTATATTGAAAGTAAATTGACAATGACTCATTACAATGACAAGATTTAGCCCAAAACTTTTCCAGATTGTCAGAACTTTCCTATACGTGGTTCCTATACGTGGTTCCTATACATGGTGTCATCAGTGTTTTCTTGCTGTGAAGAGGCACCATGATCATGGCAACGCTTATCAAAGAAAACATTTAATTGGGGTTTGATTACAATTTCAGAGGTTTAGTCCTTTGTCATCACAGCAGGGAGCATGGTGGCATTTGGGCAGACATATGCTGGAGAAATAGCTGAGAGTTCTGCATCAGAATCCACGGGTACCAGGAAGAGTGGGACACTGGGACTCACTTGGGTTTTTGAACTCCAAAGCCTACCCTCCCAGTGACACACTTCTTCCCACAAGGCCACACCTCCTAATGCCTGTCAAGTAGTGCCGCCCCCTGATGATCAAGCATTCAAAGATGAGGCCCATGGTGGGGGCCAACCTTATTCATACCACCGCGTTATCCATCGTCATTACTGAAGATTGATGCTCTAGGGTATAGGCTGATAATGTTATCTGACATTGATTGGTACATGTAAATTATAAATAAATAACGACATATGTGCATTGGAGATGTCTATTAAAGAGATTTACCAAAGGGAAAATATTGTCAGAGACATCTGGAGATGACTGGTGTGGTGATCAATCTTGATTGACAGCCTGATTGTATCAACAGATGCCTAGAAGATCAGTAAGCACACTCTTGGTGTGTCTGTGATGGGGAAGGGAAGGTGGGCAGATTGCTCACAATGTGGTTGGTAGCATCCCATAGGCTGGAGGAGGGGGCTGGTAAAATAAAAGAGGAGAAAGGAGCATAGTCTCCCTCTCTCCCTCTTTTCTTTCTCTGTCTCTCTCTACTAGCTGCTATGACAGGAGCAGCTCTGTTTGGTCACACTCTCCCACCCTGATGGGCTGAAAACTCAAACCATGGGCCACAACACAACTTCTTTCCAGTACACTGTTTTGCCAAGATATTTAGTCATAGCATGGAAAGCAATTATGACTGTTGGGAAAAATATTTGTTGGAGACCCTGAAGATTCCTGGCTGTGTTGGGAGCAACCCAACATGTGCAACCATTAAAAGATCACTACTGCTCAAATAGAACTTACATACTGAGTTTAAAATGTAGTTTTTAAGAGACATCTAACTTCTATGGGCCTCTGTTTCCCCAAATGGACAGTGGCACCTAAACTCATGTCTGTCAAGGAGGATCAGAGACTCTGCTGAGACTCTGGGAAAGCTCATGTGTTTGAGATGCGGGTACATTTCCTCTGAAATCCAGCTGTGCCTCTTAGGTGGAGAAATGTGATGCCGTGCTAATTCATATCACTGGTAGGCTGCTCTTGGCCCTAGGAAGAGAGGTGTGTGTGCAAGTGCTTGCATGTATGCATGTGTGCGCATGCACGTGCTTGTGCAGAAAACATACTGGGTAGGCCTTCTTGGAGACTTCTTTTTCTATTTATTTTTATTGATAATATTCATATTACCTCTCCATTGTTATCCCATTCCTCCTTCCGTCCTGCTTTCATCCTATTCCCCTCCCCTATGACTGTGACTGAGGGGGACCTCCTCCCCCTGTATATGCTTCTAGGGTATCAAGTCTCTTCTTGGTAGCCTGCTATCCTTCCTCTGAGTGCCACCAGGCCTCCCCATCAAGTGGATGTGGTCAAATATGGGGCCCCAGACTTCGTGTGAAAGTCAGTCCCCACTTTCCACTTAACTGTGGAGAATGTCCTGTCCATTGGCTGGATCTGGGTAGGGATTTGATGCTTACTGCCATTTGATGCATGGTGCCATAGCTTGAGCAGAACCCTTGGGCCCAGATCTGCCCTTCATAGTGTTCTTCTTGTAGGTTTCTATAACCCTCTGGATCCTTCTATTTCCCCAATGTCCCATACTTCTCTCACCTAGAGTCCCAATAGGATGTCCTCACCTCTATCCTTCTTTCCTGGTAAGTGAAGACTTTCATGAGACATGCCCCTTGGGCTAGTGTCCAGATATAAGTGAGTATATACCATTTATGTCTTTCTGCTTCTGGGTTAACTCGCTCATTATGATCATTTCTAGTTCAATCCATTTTTCCACAAATTTCAGAAATTCCTTGTTTTTAATAGCTGAGTAGTATTCCATAGTGTATATGTACCACAGTTTCTTTATCCATTCTTCTACTGAGGGACACTTAGGCTGTTTCCATGTTCTGTCTATTATGAATAAGGCTGCTATGAACATGGTTGAGGATATGTCCCTGTTGTGTGCTGGAGCATTTTCTGGGTACATTCCAAGGAGTGAAATAGCTGGGTCTTGAGGAAGCCCTATTCCCAGTTTTCTGAGATAGCACCAGATAGATTTCCAAAGTGGTTGTACTAGCTTGCGTTCCCACCAGCAATAAAGGAGTGTTTCCTGGAGACTTCTTAATATGTTTGCAATAAGTGGTTCACCTTGATTTTAGTCCAGAGCCCAGCTCAGACAACTTTCCCTCCCCTCCCTCCCCTCCCTCCCCTCCCTCCCCTCCCTCCCCTCCCTCCTCTTCTTTCCTTCCCTTCTTCATTCCCTTTGCTCACCTTCAGCTCCTTTCCCCTGCCCTCCTCTCCCCTTCTCTAGTTCCCTTACCCTCCTTCTTTACTCCTTTCTTTCCTCCATTTCTTCTTCTTCATTTTTTTAAAGGCAGTATGTGTATGAGGGTGGGGGTGAGGTGAGAGTATGCCATTTCTTCTGATTCCTTTCCCTGGTTCCCTTTCATTCCACACACAACGGTACACGCTGAAGATGATGACTCCATCTAAGTGCAGAAGCATAGTCTCCATCCCTACCACATCTTGTCCATACTGTTGCTCAAAAAGAGATTTTTATTATCTGATAAAAAGGCATACACTAACTGAGAGGACCAGCTTGTACACAAGGTGGGGCAGGGCAGGCTGAAAGTCACTCACCAAAACCTTCATTTTAAACAGAGCCTTAGACTCAAGTCTTAATCTTAGCACCAGCTTCTCCTTTCGGGTGGCCCTGGGGTGACTCTTTGGGGTCCAGTGAAATTTCCCAAGCCACAGGATAGCAAATGCTTCACTTTTGGTTCTACTCTGGGTGACGGGAGAAGAGGTGAGTGAGGCGGCCCCTGTGCTAGGAGCGTGTGACAGATGTTAGAGAAGATTCCTTGACACTGACGCAGACTCTGGCAAAGGCGACCGAGAGCTGCTGTGGCTGGAGGATGTGATCTGCATGCAATCCAGGGAAGGAGTTCTAGCTCACAGTTCTCTGAGTGCCCCCACTGCACTGTGGGTGTTCTCCACAGTCTATACCAGTCAGTGACCAGACTGTGAGTCAGGCTTGCCCGAACTGGAGATGCTCACTCCGTTCTGTAACCCAATATCCTTGACCCTGGCCTCCCAGGTTGTTAACCATATCTGAGGACAAAGTGGCCCTTGTTTTTCCAACCTGCCTTCAGGGCATAGGCAAGTAGCATCACATTCCTTCCTCTCACCACAGTTGCCATGCGGGGTCCTCTTTCTCTTGCATTTATCTTAGCCTCTTTCCTTGTCTCATATCGACTTTCTGGAGTCTCAGATGAACTCCGTGTGGCCATGGCACAGGCATCAGGGCACTCTGCCTATCTGAAGGGTGAAGCCCCGAGTTCTCTGAAGTGATATCAGTGTCTCTGCCCTAAGACCAAGTGCGCTGGCTTGGACAGAAAGCACTTCCAATTTCATTTTGCAGATGAGAAGGTGATACTTAACTTCGCAGAGTAGATAGGTTGGCCAAGTAAGAAAACATAATAAAGCAACTCTTAAAGGGTCTGGATCTCGGCAAATGCCCACTAAATATTAGTTTTCTTTCTTGCATCCACCCCAAAGTAGTTTCATTAAATATGTATATGCAATTAAGAAGACAGTTGCTACAATTTGGAGCATGTTTCCCCAAGGTCCACAGTCCTATATGGCACCACTGGGAGGCTGCATAACCTTCAGTAGGTTGGTTCCTAGTGAGGAGTCTTTAGGATACTGGTAGCGGACCACCAAAGGGGATTTGGAGTTCCTGGTTTCATCCTTTGCTCAATTTTACTTGCCAGCCAGAAGGTGAGTGGCTTTGCTTTCCTCTCCTATCTTCCATGATGAGATCTCTCTACCATAAGAGATACCTAAAAGTGACAAAGTCACCAGCTTGGTGTGTTTTGATAAGTATGTTTGCAGAAGGAACACTCCAGAAAGTTCCCATGTCCACCCTCTACAGTCTGACAGTACTGGGAGTGCTGTCCTCACAGGGAAGTTTTGCCTGTGTGTGGGTTGCATAAGCCACACGCCACTGGAGAGAGTTTGGAAAGGTTCGGCATCAGTAGCGGAGTGAAACGAGCTCTCAAAGGGTGCTGTTCTGTCCTTGCCTCAGCAGCTTCAAAACAAGATGCAGAGAAACCAGGTTATTCCCAAATACGCTCAAGAGTATTTCTAGGAATGTGAGTATTTCTAAGAGTGCCCTGAAACGCCACATTGTGTGATATCCAATCAAGACTCACCAGGCATCTGGAGAAATATGAGCCGCAGTAGAGAAAAATAATCACTTAACCTGAAAATTTCTGAGAAGTGCTACGGATGAAGTGTTAGCAATAAAGGCACTGAAAGAACGCGGAGACTTCATTTGTTAAAGAAGCTGTGTGGTCGCGGCACACACCTTTAATCCCAGCACTTGGGAACCAGAGACAAGTGGGTCTCTGAGTTCGAGGCCAGCTTGGCCTACTGTAAAAGCCCCAGGACAGCCAGGGTTACATGGGGAAACCTTGTCTCAAAAACAAGACAAAGTAAAACATCACAGAATGACCAAACCAAACAAAAAGAAGCCAGGCAAAGACTGAAATTGTGAGGAGCATAAGGAAGCTAAGGAAAAAACCTGGAGGAACGAGCTACCAGATCTAAGATGAAAAGTGCAAGGCGGGACTGATGGCAGGCTCCAGGCTGTGGAAAAAAATAGCGAATATAAAGGTATAGCTACAACAACACAACAACAACAACAACAACAACAGCCCTGAATCCAGCATACATAGGATAGAGTCTGCAAAGCAAGACAAGAAGTGTGGAGTGTCTGGGAGCTGTGGAGCAGGTCGAAGGATTTGGAGATATGAAATTGGGTTTGTGAAACGGTGGGGTGTGTGACAGATCAAAACCATTTAAAGACTTCCTAAGGGCTGCAGTTACTCCAAATTTGTTTAAAGTTGTCAGCTCACAGAGCCAAGATATTCGCGAGTGTAAGAAATAGGAAATGAGTTTCCTAAGGAGCACTGAGACCAAACTGCTCACAACTGGAGAGTAAATGCAACTCCTACAAAGTAGCCAGAGGGGAGGCCGGCAAGGTGGCTCAGTGGACAAGGGCACTTTCTCTCAGGCCAAATAGTTGGAGTTTGTTTCCCAGGCTTCACATCATAGAAGGAAAGAAAGAGTGGCAACACGTTGTTCTCTGTGTCTGCATGTACACTCAAGCACATGTATGCTGTCTCCAAGCCCTAGGGGAATATATATATATACGCATATATGTATATATGTATATATATATCCATAGGGGCCAGTGAGATGGCTCAGAGGGTGAAGCCACTTGCTCTATAAATCCAACAGCCTACGTCACATAAAAGCAGAGAAATCCAGGCCTCACAAATCAAGACTCTGAACTCCACACACACACTGTGGCACGTGTGCACAAGAACGGACATAGCCAGAGAAGAAGAAGCATTATATACAGAGGCGAAAAAAAAAAAAAAATTCTCAACAGAAATAAGTCAACAAGAAAAGAGTGGGCAATGATAATGGAAAAAAAAATTCAATCTGGAATTTTGTATCTTGTGAAAATATCTTTCAAAGACAAAAGAAAGGCTCTTTCAATGGCATTTCTGGAAAGGTCTCTGCAGGCTAGGAAACATGAAGGCTGTCCTTCAGGCCACAATGACAACAGATGGGAACAAGGAAGCGCATGATGTAATTAAAGAGCCTTGGAAACAGTGATTGTGTAGGTAAACATTTTTCTCTTTGTTTAAATCCCTTTAAAAGACAACAGACTGTTGAAAGCAAGCAGGAGAGCAGGCAGCATAGGCGTATTAGGCACGCAGAAGTAAAGTGTGTGGAAACAGGAGCGCAAAGTCCGAGTACCAGGGACAGAGGTAGGATTTGACAGTATGTGTGAGTTGTATGGTGTTAGTGAAAGCTGTTGTTGAAAGGAAAGCACAAAGGGACAGGACAGGGAACACATAACAGCTAGATCAAAAGGAAGAAATTTAAAAGCTAGCTATACACAGGAGCACCTTAGCATGAAAGGGTCCAATTCCTCAAATCAAAGGGAGTGGTAGCAGATTGTTTAAAAATAAAAGTCAACAGCAAGATGGCTCAGTGGGTAAAATGCTTGCAACATAGATCTGGCAATCCTGAGCCCATGTAAAGGGAGAAAGAGAGAAGTCACTCCACAGAGTCGTCCTCCAACCTCCACATTTGTGTCACAGCAAGGGTCCCCATCTACCCCTTCAGTCCACAACACAATAGTAATAAATAAAACGTTAAAAGACTAAGGACCAAGGAGGAGTTGAGGATGACAAAGCAGAAGCTTTTGGAGTTCCCTAAATGTATTGACAGTGGTGATGGGTGAGGCCCAGGCATTCCTGAAAGCTGGTCCAGCGGTATATTTCACACACACGTGCAGCTGAGCACACCTTAACCATGCATCGGTACAGTTTCTTTGTAATGTTTCCAGTACCAGTGAGCTCAATTGGTTGATGTCCCGTGCTACCAAGGTCAAGACCATGAACCCGAGTCATCTGTAGGCCACAACCGTCTCTATTTCCAGTAGCAACAAAACACAGGCCAATTTTCCTAAATTTCGAGGTCTTGGGATTAGAACGTGAATGGCCAGGAAAACCATAACCACTACAAGGAAAAAGTAATTTCTCAAAGTAAATTGTTTACAGACACTGGATCTTAGCCGATCCTTGGTTTACAGTGGAGAGCACGATTTCCCCTCCCTTGTTTAAAAAATGGTTTCTAAGCGATCCTACTTAATTCCGTATTTCATTTTGTCCTCCACTGCTCTAGACTTAGGAATGTCACATGATGAGTAAGGATTGAAGTTGCTGTCACACAAGCAATGACGCACGCCTTTATGTCATTTCCCCCCTCCATCTTAAATAGGTCTTTTCCCTTTTGCTCTTTTTAAAAATAAAAACCAAGGCATTACATTGAAGCATAACTAACATGCAATAAACTGTAAAAATTAGAGTTACCCTTCCAAAGGGTCTGATACAGTGTAAACAGTGGGACCTTAGCTGTACTACACAAAGCTAAGGAATACATCCACAATCCTAAAGTTTGCTCAAGCCCTGTGCAATGCACCCCTTCCCACCCCCATGCTGCAGATGCTCCTCATCACCTCTTCCCGGCAACCGATCATCTCTCTTCTGACAAAGGGATCACTTTGAATGATCTAGGGATTTGTGTGAGTCAGTCTTGCACAGTATACTCTTCTGTTTGGATGCTTTCCCTCAGAGGAGTGATTTGAGATACACTGGTGTTAAAATAACTCATACAGTCTTGACAACAATTTGTGTGTGGCTATATGGCAATGGTTTATATATTTATTTAGTTATTTCTGTGTAAGTATGTGTGTGGTTCATGTGAGTGTGTGTACAGGTATGGGCACCCATGCACAAGTGTGCAGAGTCCAGAGGAGGACATTGTCTTTTTGGAGATGAAAACCTGGAGCTAGGCTGGTAGGGAGTGAGTCTCAGTGGTTCTCCTGTCTTCAGTTCCCACCACAACTGGGTTACCGGAACTTTTATGTGGGCCCTGGGTATTTGAACTCCTCAGACATGTACAGCAAGCCCTCTTTACCTTTTTAGTAAGTCATACCACAATTTTTAAATCTATAACTTTTGTGGGTTATTTCTAATTTGCTACATTTTTTTTCTGTTACGAATGAAGCGGATTTGCACATTCACGAAAAATGCCTTTTTACAAACCTGTGCGTCTGCTTCTCTTGGGTTAACACATAGAAATAAAAGGCCTAGATGGTGTGGGAGACGGATTTTCAGCTTTTGTTTTTACACCGATTTTTCATTTTTGGAATACTTTTAAATTTTATAAGAAGATAGTGCTAATAGCCTACACATGTTTTTACTTTTTAACCAGTTATTACTATCTTGTGGTGTGTTTTACAATGAGTGAACCAGTACTGACACATTATTAGGGCCTGAGATGTTTTACTCACTTTACGTCAGCTCTTACTCTGTGTCCTTTTTGTTTCAGGTTTCTAGGTAGGTCACCTCATTGCCTGTTTTTCTAGCTTCTTGTAGCTGTAATAATTGCTTAGGTTTCCCCAGTTTAAATTCATAACAATTTATATGTGTGTGTGAGAGAACACATGTATGCCACAGCAGGTAAGTAGGACAACACAGAGCAGGTGGTTCTCGCCTTCCATCTTGTGGATTGTGGGGATCGAACTTATGTTGCCGCTCTTGTCTGCAAGCACTTTTGCCTGCTGAACCAGCACATTTCCTTGTTTTTTTTTTTTGTTTTTTTTTTTTTTTTGTTTGTTTGTTTTGTTTTGTTTTGATGACAATGACTATTTTGAGGGGGCAATGTTTGGCTAACTTGTAGGATATTCCTCTACTGATAGCCATCTCCTATTTTTTGTCATAAACACACTGGGTTATACACTACCAGGAGGGTGCAACTGTTGTCTTTTAAGAAGCTTTGTGTTCTTCTCTGTGGATGCTCTAAGTTGCGCTGTGATCAGCAGCGTTTGAGAGCTCCACTTGTCCCTTCTCATTGCCAACACTGATAAGACCTACTTTCTTTTTTTTTTTCTTTTAATTTTTATTAATTTATTCATATTACATCTCGATTGTTAGCTCTTCCCCTGTTTCCTCCCATTCTTCCCTCCCTCCCACTTCCCCCTTCCCCTCCCCTATGTCTGTGATTGAGGGAGACCTCCTCCCCCTATATATGCTCTTAGAATATTGAGTGTCTTCTTGGTAACTTGCTATCCTTCCTCTGAGTGCCGCCAGGTCTCCCCATCCAGGGGACATGGTCAGAAAAGGGGCACCAGAGTTCGTGTGAGAGTCAGATCTTACTCTCCACTCAACGGTGGAGAATGTCCTGTTCGTCGGCTAGGTCTTGGTAGGGGTTCGAAGCTTACTGCCTATATTCTTCTTGGCTGGTGCCTTAGTTTGAGGAGGATCCCAGGACCCAGATCTGCCTGTCATAAAGTTCTTCTTGTAGGTTTCCAGGACCCTGTGGGTCCTACTATTTCCCCATTCTTCCATGCTACTCTCGCCTAAAGTCTCAATAGGATGTCCTCTCCTCTGACCCACTTTCTTGGTAAGTAAAGTTTTTTCATGGTACGTATCCCTTGGGCTTCCTCGAGACCCAGCTATCCCACTCCTTGGAATATACCCAGAAAATGCCCTACCACACAACAGGGACATATGCTCAACCATGTTTATAGCTGCTTTATACATAATAGCCAGAACATGGAAACAGCCTAAGTGTCCCTCGGTAGAAGAATGGACAAAGAAACTGTGGTACATTTACACGATGGAATACTACTCAGCTATTAAAAACAAGGAATTCCCGAAATTTGTGGGCAAATGGATTGATCTAGAAATTATCATAATGAGTGAGTTCACCCAGAAGCAAAAAGAGACAAACGGTATATACTCACTAAGACCTACTTTCATTTAGACACCCTAGTGAGAATGATGAGATGGCTTCGTGGTTTTAAGTTCTATTTCCCTAGTGACTAATGCTAGCTGACAGTTCTTTGGAAGCTGGTGGAAGATTTGCAAGTTATTCTTCTGTCTGCTATGGTTTGGGTGAGTCCCCCAAAGGCCTGGTACCAGGGTGGTATATTGTTGGGAAGTGATGAAACTTTTGGGAGGTGGGGCCAGTGAGAGGTCTCTGGGGTCAGGCATGCCTTCAAAGGATGCTACAGTTTTCCAGTTCTCGTTCATCCCGTTCTGTTTCCTGATTTAGAAACTGCTCCATCCCAGGCTCCTGCTAGGATGCACTGTCTCCTCAGATGATGGAAGCAGTGAGATTGCCTACCCTTGGATTTGCAGAACCATGAGCTGACCAAATCTTTTCTTTTCGTATGCTAAATGCTTTAGGAATTTCATTGTAGTAAGCAAAGCTGACTAAGTCCTCTACCATTCCTTTATCCTGTTTATCTTCCTCTTAAGTTTTAAAGGGCTTGAGGTATTTTTTGAATTAAAAAAGGTATGTTGTTTGAGTGTTTGTTTGCTCATTTGGGTTAACTATATGAATATGGTCTTTACATGAATTGGTTGTTCTCTCTCTCTCTCTCTCTCTCTCTCTCTGTCTCTATCTCTCTCTCTCTCTCTCTTCTCTCTCTCTGTCTCTATCTCTCTCTTTCTCTCTCTTCTCTCTCTCTCTTCTCTCTCTCTCTCTCTCTCTCTCTCTCTCTCTCTCTCTCTCTCTCTCTCTCTCTCTCTCTCTCTCTCTCACACACACACACACACACACACACACACACACACACGAGTCTGATAATTATAGCCTAGGGTGACTTTAAAATAATAATTCTCTTGTCTCAGCCTGCCACAGAAGGGAACTGCAGGGATACAGCCCTATGCCAGGCTACTTTTCATCTTTTGAGGAATGGATTTTTCTTTTTGGAAGGAGTTAATACTTCTCCCCTCTTATATGGCTTAGGTTTTTGGTGTCGAGTCAGAAGTTTTCCCTAACCCAAGGATCTTGTCTTATGTTTACTAACATAAATTTGGTGTGTTCCATTTTCCATTCAGGTCTGTGATTCATTTGATTCATTCTGTTTTGCTGGATGTGGGCCAAACGTAACCTTTTGTGTAGTTGTGTTTGATGGTTGTTCTATTATTTGTTGTGAAGAATTCTCCACATTATTAATCTAGACGACTTGTCGAATAACAATTGGAAAGCATATGGGCTTACTTCTGAACCCTCAGCTTTATTCTAATCCATTTACCTACAGAATCCTTTCAATAACCTGTCACCATCTTCTGTCTACCATAGTCCCCAAGTAGGCCATGGAGCTAAACAGAGTGAGCCTTACCATTCTGTCACTGATTGGTTCCTTCTCATTCGTACTAATTTTAGGCTGCGTAGAAGTTTGGGTAGAGAGCCTGGTGGGATTTAGATGCGCACTGCGTTAGATCTACTGAGCAGTCTGCAAGTATCATCTTCACAATATTTGGTCTTTCTACCTACAGGCATGGCTCACCTGCCCATTTTTCTTATCTTTGAACTTTTCTGAGGAACATTTTACTCTCTTCATTGGGAATTCCTGGGCATTGTGCCATCTTTACGATTATGTATTTTATATTTTGTGACAACGATATAAGTAGAACTTTGGAATGTTTTTGCTTTTTATTCATAGAGAACAAATGAGCATAAACTCGATTTTTAGGTGGTGACTAGGTATTCTACGGCCAACTAGTTCTTTAGTTCTAAAATTATTTATCTGAGTTTCTTGACATAAAAATATCACATGCAGGTGACAACTATCACTTATTCCTCCCATTTCTCCCTCTCCTTTTATCACAGCAGATAAGGCCATTAGTAATTTTGGGTACAGCCTGTATAATCAAGACGGAGGCAGACTCTTAGTGATGATTTTTATCATGATTCGATACACCATCAAAAAACAATGACAGAAGTAACCTCGTAATGAAAGGAAATAAACTTATTTAATGTGATGATGGAAAAAAATATTGCTTTCATTTTGCTTAGAATAATGGAGTATGTAGCACATGATGTGTTAGCACCTCACTTATATGCTATTTTATGAGTTCAAAAGTATCTTTGTATCACACACTTAAGTGGAAAAATATGAAACAGAATGTTCCAGGGAATCAATCAGTATGATGCTTTACAAATATAGCCTCTGCTGGCAGTGTGGGCTTTATAATAAATAATGAGAAGTGGCTGCCGAGGAGCAATGTGGGGTAATGAGGAAGACCTTATGCTTTAATAGAGTCTAGAAGAGTCTAAGAACTGAACACTTTTAGCTCCAAGTTCCATGTTCACAAAGTAAAAACGTAGTCACAGGCTGTGTTCTTAGTTTTGGGGGACGTGTTACTGTGCTGGCATTTGCTCAGATTTGCACACTAGCTTATGAAAATAAAAAGTCTGCCTTGCTTTTGGGTCCTTGTCTAAAACCTTTTGCAAGTAGTAAGGGCTTAGCTAAAGAAACGGTCTTCTTAATGCTGACTGGTAAGGATCATTGTGGGACAGGGAAAGAAGCCAGGGCCAGGGGAAGAAAGGGACCCAGAGTTGGTCACCAAGCTTCCCCCTTAGTCGATAAGGGAAACTTGGTAACAACTGCAGAAATCACACACAGTCAAGGCTGTCTACAGAGAGGTAAAGTGTGTGTGTGTGTGTGTGTGTGTATGTGTGTGTGTGTGTGTGTGTGTGTGCTTATAGGCTATCTCCATCTAGTTTGCACTATAACTGAAGTTTAGAATTTGTTGAAAATTATTTCTTTATTCCTTTTCATGCCATAAGTGACTATTAATTCCTCAACTTGGCCTAGGTGCTTTCTGTCTGATGCCTCTGTCAATTTCTGCAGTCGTGAAAGAAGGTGTAAGGCTCTACCTGACTCACTCTCCCAAACACTACGTGTCTCAAGCTACATTCATAGAGTAACGATCATGAAGGTTTTATCTGTAAAACTTGGCTCTGGCTGCAAAAATCAAAATAATGATAGTTAGCATTTTTTTCAAAAAATTTCTGCTATTTGAAAGACACTATGCTCAACCCTTACAGGATCACCTTAAAATAATACCACCCATGGTTGATGTTCCACGAAGGCTAAACAAGATGCTGTGAGTAAAACATAAGACCATCTCAGCACAAACTGATTATTAAGTAAAAATTGCTAACGACAGTAACCTGTTAGTGCTGTTAGCATTTATCGTTAGTGAGTCCACACTCAGAGCTATTTGACCTGTTGGCCTCCTCATCAGAATTCCTTATTCATTACATAGATACTTTGTATGTGTGTGTGTGCACACACACACACACACACACACACATACATGCATGCATGCATGCACACATTTTACACACATAACTTTGGATGTCTGTATCTTCCTGAGACTAAATCATAAAAGTGGGATTAATACTGAGATTTAGCTAGCTGCAAGTAGTAAGAAATAGCTAGTGTTCTTCTAGAGTAAAGGAGTGGTCTGGGGGACTTAAGGGTGAGGAATCAGTTCATGCAGGGTTCAAGAAGGCAGTGGTCTGTGGAAGTTCCAGTCCAAGGGGCTGGAAAGCCACGGAACTTTCCTTTCTACTTTTTGTTTCTCCTTTTGAGATTGTGTCACATTTGTTTTTCTCTCTGCAGGCAAACTTCCAATGATGTTTTTGCTACAAATGACAGTCTACATGGCCACAGGACAGTCGTAATCCATGTATTGTGGGTGTAGCCACACAGCAAAGGGGTGACTCTTCCTCTTTTGGTGACAGTTTCAAAGTCCCAAGGAAAAAGCCCACTCCTGACTGTACAGCTGTGTCTGTGGAGAAGACCTCCACTACCCAGGCCTGTGGGCTTCTCCTCTGAGTGAGAAGGCAATGTCCAGAGCAGACGCAGCTCTCTGACCTCACTACTCTACAAGGTCAAAGTTCATGCACATAACAATTTTAATACATATTGCAGTATTTTCCCTAAAATGCTCTCCTCTTCCACCCAGGGTATATGTGAGAATATGGTACTAAATATTCTATCATCTTTCCAACCTGTTTCATTTGCTCCAAGTCTTTCTACAGTAATATTAATTTAGGTAAATAAAACATTGGAGGGGAATTAATGTTATGTCTTTTACTTCCTAAAGTAGGGCACTACATCCTGCACTTCTACCTCTCCCTGTCCATGGCCCTTTTCACAGGAATGACTGCTTTGTCCCAAGCTTTGGTGACTCTACGTAGTGTTGCTTGTACATACATGTACTTAGGGCTAACCACTGGGAAAGGGTAACCAGGTGGGGTAGATTCCTTCCTTGGACCACTTAGAAATGACCAAAGCTGGAATATGAACTGTGAATAGCTGTGGCTTCTCTGCACAGACACTGTTGCCCCCACAAAAAGGAGGTTTCAGGAGAAAACTTCTGCACACGGCCATGGCAGAAGTTACTGAAACATCATCACAGAAAGAACTGCAAATGTTATCAAGACTTTGTATTTGCTTGTATTTAGTATGCTTTTGGTGAACTTTAGATTTAACTGAGATTTTTGTGGGTAAATAAGGCATTGTTTTGTGTTGAAAATTTTATTTTACTCTATTGTGAAAAAAGCTAAAAATGAAAATATAACAGACAAGAGAAATAATAAAGGAAATGTTCCACCTTCTTGACTTCCTCTGAGTGGAAAACTGTGCTGCTTTCCCAGACTCAGATTCTCTACCACCCACACCACCAGCTTGTGGAAAACTATGCTGCTCTCCCAGACTCAGATTCTCCACCACCCACTCCACCATCTTGTGGAAAGCCAAGCTACTCTCCCAGACTCAGATTCTCCATCATCCATGCCACCAGCTTGGGATTCTCCCAGTGTCCAACCTTATGGCTTCCAACTCCCTGTTGCCTTAGTGACAGCAGCTCCAAGCATCTCTATGTCTCTCCTAATATGAGTCTGAATGCTGTTAGTGATCACTGGGGGGCCATGAAGACTAATCACACGGGCCTAGAAAAGCTTCCGAATATTATCCCTACTGCATTAGCCAAATAAATTCAAGGAAAAAATTAAAGTTAAGGAGAGTCACTCTTTCAGTTGGTTGACTTTCTGGCATTTTACATGAACCTTTCCAAGTTAAAAAAAAAAAAAAAAAAAAAAAGCATCAGGCTGATTTCTGCCTCACATTGTGTACTCTTTTCACGAAGAATTCCCTTTATTCAGGAACTCGCTACACAGTCTCATAGCTCCAGGTTTGTGAAACTGCTGCTGCCGTTGGCCTAGACTATAGAGAACCTCCTTGGGTGTGTGCGCATGGTGTAGTCAGAGCCTTCTTATCTCTGTGTGGTAAGAGCCTGCTCCTTTGCTGATACCCAGAGGATCGTATACACTGCCTAATGCATGCTAAGCACAAAATGCCTATTTAATTATGTTAAAACTTTTTTTTTTGAGATGGGATTTTTTGGGATCGTAATTGCCCAGGGTTACATAGGAAAAGCCAAGGCAGCTTCAGCTCAGGATATCTCAAAACATGAGGATGGCAGAATTGGCTACCTCTTCCTTCTCAACCTGGTGCCACAAAGCTGGCTCCCCCATCACCAATCCTAGTAGGAATTAATTACCTTAACAGTTATCAGGCTTCATACCTTGTTTAACCCAGACCTTACAGCCCCTGAGTACGCAACACCCATGCCTTGGCCAATGGTACATGGCCACACAAACCTTGCCCCAGAGACCCTGCCAACCTCCCAGGGGCATCAATATCCCTTTCCCCCCAATAAACCAAACCAGTTCTCCAAAGCCGTTCCTGGGTGTGTTCTTTACCATTGCACTCTCTGATGAAGACCCTGCACTGCACTCACCTGTGCCTGGCTAAGCTTCCTTCTCTCCAGGGCAGCACCAGGCCAGGCTACCCGGAAGCAGAAGCAGATGCAGCGCAGCAGTGTTTTACATCCTATTGTACCCTAGGCTGGCCTTAAACTTTCAGCGATTCTGCTGCCTCAGCTTCTTGAGTGCTAGGATTACATGGTGAGCCCCCAAGCCTGGCTTTTAATGCTTTTAAGAAGACACTTTAGTACAGTACAAATCTTGAGTGTCCCAAAGGCTCATGCATTAAATACTTGACCCCCAAGGGTACACTATAGGGAGGTTGTGTAATCTTCAGGAGCTGGGGTGGTGGGAGGCTCTCGGGCTATTACACATGTGCCCTCAAAGGCATTGTGCACCCCTGGTCTCTTCCTCTCCCTTTTGTTGCTGGTTATGCAAAAAGCTTTCATTCCATCACATGCTCCTGACATTATGAACTGCTAGAAGTCAGAGCAATGGTCAGACTTCAGTCCTTGAACAGACATGTCCTCTTGCCATTGCATCTTTGTTTCCGCCAACATCTGAGCAACTTGGCACAAGTTGCATGTCTAACCTGTGCCTGCTAGAGATTACCGAGCATTTATTTAGTATGGTAAAGTCAGAAAGCAAAGATGCAGCCAGGTAGATACCTATGTGGCAGGCTGCTAGGGTGAAACAGGTGGAGTAAGAGTTGGGGGTGAGGAAATGTAGGTAGGACCAGGAACTGCTCCTTGGGGCCCCAGACTTCTAATCTCATGGACAGAGTTCCCTTCCAGGGGAGGCTCATGACATCTGTTTCCCATCTGACTATCAGTTTATGATTTTCTTCTTCTTCCTCCCTCTGACTCTTGGGGTTGGCTGCAGCAGGAAAACCATGTGGAAGCAACGTTCTCAGTAAATCACCGAGAAGGCTCTGGGGTTTTAAGGGCTCATTTTTCACTGGAAAAGCCAAGTCTAGCAGAGGCTAGTGAGGGCCGCAAAAGAAAGCCTGGCTTGAGCTATCTCTATGTAATATGTGGGGAGCCAGGGGGAGGATAGTCTGAGAGAGTGTGTGAGTGCACGCATGCACGTATGTGTGCGTGTGCATGTGCGTGTGTGTGGTCCATCTGTCCAGGTGCTGGCTCAGAGTCTTCCTTGTGGCTCTTGATAAGAGTCAGGGAGGCAAGTGGCTGAGCCTGGCAGATCTCTCCATACTCCTCTGCCCACTAAAGACAAGGCTATTGTCTCTCCATGAGGAACTCTGCAGAGCTCAGATCAGGCCCGATGCTCGCGCGCTCTGCACTTCCCACCCACACAGACCTCACATGAAAGAAAACAGGGTCTGGAGTCCAACGCCCATATGACTTGGCAGTGTGGCCGCACTGGAGCTGTGCTAGGCAAGGGAGGCAGTGAGACCATAAAAATTAAGTGTTAGGAAAAGCCATCTTCTAGATGGCTTTGGTGCGGTTGGTGGTAAAAACTAGTTTCTCAGTAACAATGTCTCCTTTTTTTGTTGTGCTACTTTGGTGTCCCTGCATTCAGGCTCACTCAGAGTAAGAGGTAAGGCTCTAGGCCAAGGAAATTACAGACAAATCTGTTGGGTACTAGGGTGCCTGAGCACACAAAGCTATACGCTTTGTATAGGTCGCTTAGCACCCAGGTCTTGGTTCACCAGACTTTATAACACAGGCGACATTGTGCTAGGAGGTGATGTTATCATGATAACTATTAGGGGAAAGAGTGACTCTCTGTTATGAACTTGCTCATTCTTGGGAGAGGTTCTTTTCCTTGAGCTGTTCTGGTTCTTTTGGAAGGTTTGGAATCAGCTGGGGTGGGCCTTTGAGGTGTGGGTCTTGGCTTTGAGTATTATCTCTAGTCTCCTGTGTTTCTTGGCCCATTTAAATGGTAGTATGAGACCAGAAGTGATTTTCAGTCTAGGGATATTTCCATTAATACACTGAAATCATTTAACAGACTACATTTCAGACTCACATGATGTGAAGAAGATTTCTGTGTCACGTCCAACATCCTGGGAAATGAAGTTTATGAGACTAGCAGATTATTTGAAGTAGAGACCTGTTCTGACAAGCCAGGTTCCTATTGTACAAGTGTCTTCTCTACATGTGCTCTGGATTCTGAGGCAGGACTGCCTCCTCTTTGTGTGTTTATTCTAAAACTTCCACCACCATGAGCATATAAAGGGGGGAAGTCCCCCTCAGTCACAGTCATAGGGGAGGGGAGTAAGCGGAAAATGGAAAGGAGAAAGAAATGGGAGGATACAAGGGATGGGATAACCATTGAGATCTAATATGAATAAATTAATAAAAACCATAAAAAAAAAACCTTCCACTAAAGTGTGTGCGTGCATGCGTGCGTGCGTGCGTGTGTGTGTGTATGTGTGTGTGTGTGTGTGTGTGTGTGTGTGAGAGAGAGAGAGAGAGAGAGAGAGAGAGAGAGAGAGAGAGAGATGCCAGAGGCATGTGTGGAGGTCAGAAGACAATTTGAGGGAATCTGCTCCCTCATTCAACAGTGTGCATTCTCAGCGTTCAGCTCAGGCCATCCGGTTTGGTGGCAAGTGCCTTTACCTACTGAATCAGCTCGCCGGCCCACTCAAACTTCCAGTTATGTTCATCTGTGCAGACAGCATGGGACTGCTTTGGACATATACTGGCTGAGCCAGATGTGGAGGGCAGTGCCTGATGGAAGAGTCTGGAGGAGGTGTAAAGGCAGCTGTGTGTCTAAACTGAATGGAACAGACAGTCTCCTCCATCCTTGCTGTGGATAAAGGAGGAGGCTTCCATGATAAGGGGATTGAGTCAAATCATGACAAGGCCTAGGGATTCACCCCAAAGCTTTTTATAAAACAAAACTTTTTTACTGGAGTAGCTTATTATACCTGACAGTAGTTTTCTATAGGTTGAGTCATACCGGGCACCCCAGACACTGAAACAAAATTGAATTTTGGGATGATGTTGACCATAGATTTAACATAGGTGCACACACAACCTGTTTAATCAACTGTATTATCTGATTGACTGAGTGATAACAGCAACAGCAGCAACAGTATCTGTCCTATGTGGAGACCTTGTGGTGTGTTAGGTTGGCACTGTGCTGATCCCCTAGCATAAACTGAGCCATTTACTCCTCAAGAGATTCTTGGAAGGGGGATGGGGGATGTAGAGTCATATAAAGCCTTGGTCTTGTTCAAAGGCCTGGTTTATAGTTCAGCAAGTTGCCAAGACCCTCATCTGCCAATCAAAAATATGAGTGCCAATGTTGGGCACTGTGGTTCACTTGTAATTCCAGCACTGGAGAGGCAGAGCTGGGCAGGTTTATAGAGCTTGCTGGCTAGTTATCCTATCCAAACACTAAGCTCCCAGTTCAGTGAGAGACGGTATTAAAAAAGATAAGGTGGAGGAATGAGGAAGACCATCTTCAATGTGTATACAAGCAAGCAATACACACACACACACACACACACACACACACCCCTCCCAAAACAGTGCTTTTCATTTTGTGTACCAACTACAAGACACAGGTAAGGTCATGCCTGTCAAGATGCTCCTTGATCTGCACTAGACTTGTCTAATATAAAAAAATGAGGATTATTATGGTCAAAACAATGCAGTGCATTATTCCTTAATAATATAACAACTAATGCTTATTTAACAGGTACTGAATTAAATACCTTAATAAAACATGCAGACACATCAGTATAAGTAGATGCATATAGCACTTCCCATGTGTCAGGAACTGTGGAAGAAACTCTATAAACAAACACAGGCCTACCTCCTCCTGGGGAGATTATGGTAAAAATAAAGGTGACTTCAGACATTAGCAAATACTCCAGAGGAAATCTTGTAGAGGACAGAATCGAGCACTGTGAGGGGAAGGTAGAAGTTTCAATTTCAAATGGAAATCTTTCTTCTAAGAAGGTGGTGCTTGTGACATAGGCGAGGTGACTTTCCCTGTAGGGATGACAAAGTGGAAGCAAAGTTCAGGCCACAAGGGCCTTGGTGGAGTGGTGGGGGAGAGTTGTGAATGGGCCACAGCTACCATGGCCACAAGGTTGTGGGTAGATCTCATTCCCAGTGGGAAGTCACTGGAGGGTCTCATCCAGGAGGCAACGACAGATTTCTACCTTAGAGATGACCCTTTGGCCACTGGTGAAGAAAAATTGGAGCCAGGTAGGAGTAGAAATGAGATCCTACCTACAGTAGCTCAGAGGATGAGACCAACAATGTAATGAGGAGTTCTGAATGAGGGCACTGGGTTTAGGAAGATGGAGTAGCTTTGATGCAAATCCAGAATGCGGCGAGTGCGGAACCAGGCCTTGAACCTTGGTGGCTGAGATCCCAAAGCTGGTTCTCAGCTCATAGGATGTCAGTGTGTTCTGACCCAAAGCCTTTGTGAACCACTGCAAGGAATGCTGGTAACTGCAGCTCCCCAGTGAGTGTATCGCCACTCACTGGACTCCACCACTGGTGGAGGCTGCTTTTCAAGGCAGCTGCTCCTTGCTCTAGACCTGAAGGGCTGACTGGGCCTGGCTGCTTCAGGAGGCAGTGGCCCTGTCCCATTTGGGGTTTTCCATTCCCACCGAATGTGTCCCCAGAGTATTTCACTGAGGCCTGTGGCCATGCCATGGCTCCTGTCCACATTCTGCCACAGTTTGTGAGCCATAGGGCAAAGATGGGACACTTCTGTTTGCCACAACAGCTGTCTCCAGGGCAACAGTCTGTGATACCACTGGGAAAGTGATTGGTGAGGATTAGGGCTGGAAGCAGGAAGGCAGAGCTGGAGAGAGCTGTGCATAGGACCCTTGCTGAATCCTTCTCTGAGCAAAGTCCAGGGGCCTGTGCTTGGCAGGGGAAGTGGGGGGCTCCCTTTCTGTGATCCTTGGCCTATCAGACTTTTATTTAGGCTTAACAAATCCAGATGTTCTCCAAATAGCTCAGGCCCATTTGGTCCAGATGTAAACCTCATATTTCATCCAGTCGCACAAATATTTATAATCGCTTAGGAGTGTGAGCCCCAGGAACTCTTTGGGCTGGAGAGGGTTAATAAGGGCAAATCTTCCCCAGATGGCTTGCTGCCCTTCCCCCAACCAGGCTTCTCCTAGACAGGTCTGAGGCCAGCAGGATCTGCTAGCCAAAGGACCTCCTGGGACACCCAGGCAGTCTTTTCTTAGAAACAGGAAGCTGTCTTCAGCCAAGTACAAATGAAATGAAGCACCCAGAAACCCGAGAGCTGCTCCAAATCTGGGGCTGGAGGCAGACAGGGAGGCTAGACTCAGGCCACTCCTCACCTGAATGCGATTCACCTCAGCTGTGATCTCCACCTCACTCAGAGATCACAAATCAATACATAAGTGCTGGTTACAATCCCTCAAACACTTGTATCAATAGTTTTCATTAGCCACACTTACATACAAATGAACACAGTTACTTCATTGATTTTCATAACCTCATAATTTAGTTGGATAGACACTGATAACTGATGGGATTGAAAATATTACGGACATATCACTTGGGCAGGTGTTTGAATTGAGAAGCAGGGGACAACTAATGTGAAGGCCACATCTCTTCTTAGTAGGGGTCATAATGGAGCCTTTCTTTGAAGGGTAGGCATTTTGCGTGTCTTATTTGCTGAGCAGTTCCATAAGTCCATGCATTTCCTTTTAAGCATTAAATATTTCTACCTTCTTGAGGATTGGGGTACATCTTCCTGTTCATTGTCTTCAGCACCTAGTTTAATAGGGATTCTGTGGGTACCCAAAAAGTGGGTGCTGGGTGAATAAATAAATGAAAGAACCTGTGAAATTAGCTTTTGACTCAACAAAGTGGTGAGAAGCCTACACTGTGTGCAGAATAGCTAAAAAGTAGAAGAAAGAAAAGGTATGTAGGGTGGTGGACAAGTCTTCCTGAAAGAATGTGAGTAGAAAGAACCATTAAAGAGAGCGGGAACAGGAAGATAACAGGGGATTACAATTGGGATATAATGTGAGTAAAATATAATTTAAAAAAAGAAAAGAAAAAAGTGGAAAAAAAAAAAGAATGGATCGTTAGACTACCATTTATTCTTGCCTTTTTGTAGCTGTGTGACCTCAGACAAGTTGATTAGTCTCTCTGAGCATGAATGTCTTCATCTTTAGAGCAAGTGCACTGACACCTACAGACACTTATAATAATCTCAGGATTAAATGAGACAGCGTGGGAGAGTCGTAATGGCTGGTCTAGCCACGGAGTCACTGCACAGTTTTGAACATAGAGCATTTTACCTTTTGCCTGATGTTCCATTTCTTTGAAGTACATGGTGTGGTTTGTTTTTCCATTGGCAAGGCTTATTATCTATCTTCCCAGGCAAACATTGTCCCACTCTCCTATCATTCCTTTTCCTATAGCTGCACTGCCAGAGACATCTTCCTGCCTCAGGCATGAGGCAAGTGGCTTTACCTCTATCTGCATAGCCTTTCCTCTCTGTGACAACTGTCATCACCAGCATCAGTATGCGACAGCAAGTCGAACAACTTTGGACACATCCTCATGTGTTTTGGGAACTGTTGGTTACCATCCACTGGTGGAATGTGTGCCTGTGTTTCCTAACACTGAGGCTAAGGATAAGTATTAATGTTGGAATTGGGCTCACCCTGCCTTCAGAAATAGCTCATGTTCCCCACACCTCTCTTCCCATCTCTTCCTCCACCTCCACCCAAAAGGGTGCCTTGGGGACAGCTCTTCTGGGGCATCCCTCCCTCCCAGGGCACTTGGCTTTCCAACAAGCTGGCCAGCTGAGGGAGTGGTTTCTGTGGTATGGCCTGCCACATCTCCTTTTCCATGAGGGTCACCAGGCAACCAGTGGAAAGTGACAACTCCTGACGCAAATGCTGCTTTGCCCGGCGACAGGCTCTGTATCTCATTACTCAGCCTGGGCTGGGTCCAGGCTGCTTGTGCCAGGACATCCTGGTTGAGAGGGTGGACTGTGTGTAAGAGCCACACTCGGTACCCTGGGTAGCTCTGTGAACTATGCCAATCTAGTGATTGGCAGGACAGGACAAAATAGCAAGTTTGAAACTCAGCTTTGGATCACAAAGCATGCTCTGCTTTCTTCCACACTGAGGAGACATTTTCCTATCAGGGTGTCACAGGGTAATAAAATGCTGTTATTTTAAGGGCGATGCCAACATTTCATCTTTATATGGTGATTTATAATACTGGAAGCAAATATGTTTCCATGCCTAAAAGCTGCCCACCAAATAGCTGTTTCATGGAAACTTGGTAGAGGGTATTCGTTCCATTTTAGAGACAGAAAAATCAGCGCAGAGAGAAAATATTAGCTGATGTTCTATTAGGGAGAGATTGGCAGAGACGAGTCTTAGCTCTTCCTTCTGTATGTAACTATAGCATCAATGTATTCATGTTTCCCTTGAAATATGAATTAAGACATTCAGTTGTTGTTTATTTATTCACTTATAAGTCTCTGGGGTACCTGATACATGCCAGGTGTGAACAGAGCAACGAGAACTCCCTTAACCCACCCATCCTTTTTAGAGTGTCACTTCTGAGGACAGGAAAAATACTGAGGGCGCCTGTGCAGTTCCAGCACATGAGGATGATGGGACAAAGTGGAGATGGAGGCTAGGGACGGCAGGCGTGCTTGTCTGAGGGAGGGGGAAGAGCAGGTGCCTTACACATGGAGGTGGTATCTGATTGGCTCCTGGGAAGAGTGAGGTGTGGACCTCATGCTTGTCTTTGGGCATGAGCTATATAATCTCTGAGTTGGCACTTATCTGCATATGCCAGCTGTATAAGGTACGTGTTGCTCTCCAGTGACAGATGAGAAACTCTCAGAGAGGATGCTGCCCCAAGTCACACAGCTAAAGACAGAGGAGAAGAGCAGGCTGATGTCTGGCCTCAGAGATCTCCTTATGTCACCATTATCAGCCAGCTTCAATCAGAGGCCCAGTACGCAAATTATACCAAGGCAAATTCCACAAGGCAAACACCATCAGGGTCCTTTTTACTATTTAATCTCCTTTTCGTTTCATCTTTTTATTTCTTCTCAAGCAAAGATCAGATTTGAGGATTTCAATTAGCAGCAAGTGCATGGTGACGGAACACACTGGAATCAAAACAATTCTTCAAGTTTCCTTATGTTCAGAAGTACACTAAATTCTTTACATGTAGTAGCTCATTTAATTTTTTATGAAACAAAATTGTGCTCAGCTTAGAGGCATCTCTCCTGCTCAAGGCTCTCTGTTTTCCACAGTTTCAGTTATCCGTGACCCAAAAATATAAGGCGGAAAATTCTAGAAACAAACAAATTTAAAGATGACACCACCCCAAGTGGTATAATTTATTTATCTCCTGCCTTGGGTCATGAGTTTTCCCTTTGGCTGATATATCCATGCAGTATATGCTGCCAGCCTGTTACTGGGCAATCACCATGATTGTCAGACTCTCACAGTACAGTAGGGTTTACATACAGGGTTTGCAGTATCTGCGGTTTTAGGGACCCATCTTCAGTCTTTGGATGTAGCCCCTATAAGGAGTGCTAATATCCTGCCGTCATCATCGTCATACAATGATGAACTTGAGCTAAACAACATGGCCAAGAATGCCGGACTAAGTGATTCCTTAACATTCAGTTCATCTCTTATACCACAGGAAGACTTCCTAAAGGCATAGGTGAAGGAAATGTTACGGTGCAAGAGCTGAGGGAGAGAAAAAAAAGTCAAGAGGGCAAGAGTAGGAAGCTTTTGTTACAGGCATGTAGCATGCAGTGTTTCTAAGTAGAATACGTTGTGATGGGCTCTCTAGTGCCAAAGTGTAGCATAAAAAGCAGTTCACTGATCAGAGAGAGATGAGGGTGGAGACTAGACCTGGGAGAGCGGGAGAGGAGGCCAGAAGACCTATAGAGAGAAAAGAAACCATGGGCAGGGGCATCTCTGTAACAAGCTGGAGACCTAAGACAGGGTAGGCTCTAGGAGGATATGAGAGTGACTCTAGCAGAGACTCCTAGTAACAGGTGTCATGGAGGCTGATGATGACACCCTCTAACTAGACAGGACTCCTAGTAGAGGGATGGAAACACTTACCCACAAAAACTTCACCTCAAAATTTACCACCCCTACAATATGTGTCAGAATAAAGATAGAACATATTGATGGACGGTCCAACCAATGCCTGGCCCAACCTGAGACCCACCCTATGGGAGAGAGCCAATCCCTGACACTATTAACAATGCTCTGCTATGCTTGCAGACAGGAGCCTAGCATAGCTGTCTTCTGAGAGGCTCCATCCAACAATGGATTGAAACAGATGCTGAGACTCACAGCCAAATATTGGGTGAAGCACAGGGAGTCTTGTGGAAAAATGGGGGGAAGGAGAAAAGAACCTGGAGGTGACAGGAGACCCACAAGAAGACCAACAGAACCCACTAACCGGGGTCCAGAGTGGCTTTCTGAGACTGAAGCACCAACCAAGGACCATGTATGGACTGGACTTAGGTCCCCTACAGAGATATAGCCGATGGGCAGCTCAGGCTTCTGTGGGTCTCCTAGTAAGGGGAGAGGGGGTTGTCTCTGACATGGATAGTGTTGCCTGCTTTTTCATCACTCCCCCTGGAGGGCTGCCTTACTGGGCCACAGGAAAAGGACACACACAGTCCTGTTGTGTGACATGATCGAGTTGGGGTAGGTGAGTAGGAGGGGCTTCCCCTTTCTGAGGAATAGGGGAAGGGAGTTGAGGGAAGGGAGATAGAAGGTGAGACCTGGAAGAGATGAGATAGGGGGCTACAATTGGGATGTAAAGTGTATGAATAAATCAACTAATTAAAACAATGAATGGGGGGGAAGGGGGCGGATCTCTTGACATACATGTCATTCATGTATTTCACTCCAGGCAAGGACAAGGTTGATCACCACTCTAGCATGTTTCTATCCTGGTTTCTTTATAGGCATTCTTAAAATATATTATTCAATTTAGTTGATATCCCCCACCCCCAATCATAATACAAAGTCACTTCCCTCTTGAGAACTGAATCTCCCTTGCTTCCCAGAAGGACATACACAGCCCTGACCCCGGATCCAGCACCCTCCTTTTGCTTTGATATTTCTTCTAGAAGTTCCCCAGGATTCTGCTGGACAAGCCTGGGCTTTGCTGTCTGCAGAGGGACAGTATAAGTGTATCAGACTCTGCTTGCTACCGAGCTGTACATTTTCCACCCCCACAGGGGCTCTGCCTGGTCTTCCCTAGACTGTGAACATGTGTGAGCAGACAGCAAGATTCACGGCTGTCTGGCCTCTCCCTCTCCTCCCCCAGATGAGCTGAGGCCAGATGACAGCATCAGGCAGAGCCGAGGAGGATCGATGGCAAGCCAAGAGTGAGCGATATCTGGTCCCAGCGTGGGCTTTGCTTTAATCGCTACCACATGAGCAGGGATGGGATTAGAATGAAGTTTGCTCCTGGGATAATAACGGAATAAGAACTAATAGCACAGGAGGTCTTACAGTGCCCAGGACACGATTCCTTCAATCATGAGACCGACATGTGATATTTCCTGAGTGCCTTTCGGTTGTCCAGCCTGGTATGAAATGCTCAGGGCAGTGAGCACATCAGTTCTTCTAGAACATGGCTGGGGCTGTCTTGCTGTTATATCCTCTCTGCAAATGGAGAACCTGGGACTCACCGAGAAGATGACATGATGTAGTCAGTCACCTACCTAATAATGACATTGTGGTACTGTCATCAGAAGTAAGTTGATTTCACCATAGACCATAAATCTTTACTTGAGGTATAATTTTTCCTGTTCGTTCATGAATTCACTCCTTTATTCACGAGTTCACTTACTCACATCATTCATGCATTCATTTGTTTCACACCATACACAGGCATGCTAAGTCAAGATGTTATTGTCTACCATGGGGTCAATAGGAGAGCAGAGTTTCAGCTTTGGTTGTGCATTATAACCCCTTGATGAGACTTTGATAATTCTGATCCTATTATTCTTTCAGATGACAGATTTTGGGTTTTTTATTCTTTTTTTTTTTTTTTTTTTTACAAAAACCATGGATTACTTGAATGTATATTTTCAGGGCTGACCCTTGGTGTTGGATAACCAGCTGATGTGTTCTTTTCTGGGGAAGACTGTTTCTCCCACTCTCAACCTTCCTTAGAACTCGCCTGTAGTTCTTTGTGTAGAGTTGAAGCCTTATGGGCTTAAAATTTACATGGCATTTCCCCCATCTGGGCTCACAAAGTTTCCCACAAAAGCCATAGACCACCTAACAGAAACCCCAACACCAAACATGTGAAGCCCTCTTTTGAGTTGTTGGTAAGGGCTGTACAAGAGACTCCCATGATTCTTAAGGTCTAATTCGAACAAGACACGATCCTAGCTCAGAAGCTGCTCACAGTTTAAAAGCAGGGGCACAGACATATAATTAAAAATTGTCAATAAAGCTGAGAAGTGTGACTTGGATTGCACTTGGTGTTTACAGAGTAGGAGGAAGAATGGCTTCCACTCCCCTAAAGAAAAAAAGTTCTTTGAACATGCTTCTCAGAAGAAACGCTTGAGGTTGCCAGTCCGCAGCCAATGGGTGTGTTGCAGAGGGTATTGGAATGGTACAGCCACTGACAGGATGATTTTTCAGAATGATTAATGCAGTTTTGAAATTTCCATGCAGGACAAATTATACCCTTCCCATGTTTTACACAGCAGTCTCACTTACAGAAAATTCCAACTTCACGAAAGTCCACAACATACAAAAAAATCAAGTCCTACTTTTTTTTTTTTTAAATGTAAATGGAATTAAGTATCAGGCTCAGATCATTTCAGTTTTCACCCACAGGAATGTCTGGACAAACATGCATAACTACTTGCTGAGGAAGGTAGTGTTTCATTGTCCAGGGTCGTCCTGTGCACTGTAGGGTGCTCAACATTCTTGGCCATTAAAGAAATGACAGTAGATCCAGCTTCCGACTGTGACCATGTAAAGTTCCTCTCAAGTTCACAAAGCTCCTTTGTCAAGGTAGTGTCACACCTGCAGTGCGGATGTACTGAACTCCTGATGTAAAGGGAAAAATAAAAGCAGTTCTGAGTAACTGACATTAGTGGCATTTCATGGAGTCACATAGCTTGACGTGATCTGTGATGGAGGCAAAGGAGTTCTAACATTTCCAAATGGCGTCACCAGTATAACCGAAGAGCCAGAGCCTCTGAGTATTCCAGCTCTATTTCCGCAAGTGAGCAGCCTGGAAGTCAGAGCTGCTCACGGGGGAGATATGGTGGGGAAGCCGGCACACCTGCATTTCCACAGGACGGGACAACCCATCTGAAAGCCGATTTCACGGAGTTTTTCCAGGACAGTGATTAGGAATGGAGCCAACCCTTGTTAATTTTTATTGATGGACACAGTCTGCATTAATAAGAAACCCTTAACACCACGCATGTGTAAATAATAGCTTATTTTGAAGGATACTGGAAGAGCAAATGTTTGAGCACTTCTGCTATGGGTAATGCTTGCTCTGAAAATAACAGCAAATGTTTCTGAGCCTCAGAGAATTAACAGCAACAAAAATATCTAAATCTGTGGATAAAATATCATTGTGCAAAAATTAATTAGTGACATTAACTGTAAAAGCCTGCTGAGACCCTAAGTGTCTTAGGAATTTCAGAACAAAGATCTTGAGAACCAAGTGGTTGGAGAAGGTTTCAGAGGGAGAGGGCCGAGCCCTAAGCAGCAGACGCGGCTTACCCAAGACACCTCAGGAGTGCCCTCCACGTGGAAGTAATGGCAGGGACAGTGACGAGGAGGCAGCGATCTGATCTGGCCAGGGAAACAGTAGGGAAACAGCAGGTCAGATCTAACAGTGAGGCATTGTTCCTTTCAGTTGAGACATCAGAATGGGCCTTTTAAGGGATGAAGGATTAGTGAGCATCTTGATCAGAAGGTTACAAGACCAAATGATGTGGATGTTGAGGGGAAACTTTCCACATTTTTTTTCCCTGGTTTCTATTTCATCGTGGACAGATCTTGAATAAAGAAACACTCTTGGCCTTCCTGTTTCCCAACCCATACTTCCCAAAGGAAAGAGGAATGCCTTTTCTCTGATTGATAACTTGGGGAATAAGTCTGGCTGTCCGCGATTCAGCCCCCTCCTTTTCCTTTCCTGAGACAGTCCTGCAGAACACACATATTCTTGTACTTTGCACTCTGTCTTTTGTAGACATAGCTCCACATGGTGAAGTCTGTGTCCAGATGTGCATGTGACTGGATGAGCAGGCCTGCCTAATTTAAAATGAAGTATTAGTGAGTCCGCTTGGCTGCAAACAGCTGTGCTCTCCACTGAAGGTTCTATCTGTAAGAACCCACCTGTCTGACTCCTATGTTTCTCTGCTAATTAATTCTAACTTGGGTGGATGATGGATCGTGCTTGATGGAGATAAAACATCCAATTAGACAGGAGGAAGAACTACTTCTCCTATCTGAAGATCTTTTAAAAATCACTTTTTAAAAACGTGTATATCTGCTATAAATTAGACTTGGAAATAAGGTTGCCTTTGGAATAATTAAAGTCTCAGGGCAATAGATAGAGACACTTCAGGATGCTTTGAATCAGGTGTTGACAAACTGGACAACGAGGTCAAATCAGGCTTGTCACTTCTTTTTGTAAATAAAGTTTTATTGAAACAAAATTATGGTTATCCATTGACATATGATCTATAGTTATTTTCATATTTTGATATAATCCTTAGCATATTTACTTAATCACAGTTTTGGTATCTGTCATCTAACATACTTGAAAGAATTTCAGATGTTATACCTTTCATATTTACAATATTTTCATATGCTTAATTAAATGTCTTGAGGATGGGTCCCAAATCTAAACACAAAATGATGTTACACACACATACACACACACTCATATATACACACACACAATATATATATATACTTATCTGAAGATAATTTCACACAATATTTGGAATGACTTAATGTATCCGACAACATTGAAAGGTGTGAAATTTTCTGTTTGTGGCATCTTGTCAGAGTCTTCCCCAAATTCTGGATCTCAAAGAATTTCTGATTTTGATGTTTTGAACTTGGAGGTGCTCAGCCTGTGTGTTCATTTGTCAGAGATGACCAAGCAGTGACAGAGACTAAGTGGCCTGCAACATCTCAGAGCCACTTCCGAATCATCACTGAGACTCTCTCACCATTTGTATGCTTAATTTTAGCTTGCAGAGACATAGTTTACTAAATAGAAACTTTGAGATATCTCACAAAGAGGAAAAAAGGTCCCCTTACTTCTAGCAAAATACTGAAACACTGAATATTAAGAGTTAAGTTGTATATGAATCAATAGCCACAGCAAAGTCTTCCATACCAGCTCATACTGTGTAGGTACTCACTTCCTGTGTTGTTGGACATAAGGTCCGTGCTCATGAAATCATCTGCTTTGGAACAAAGGCACCTCCTGGAAATCTCCACCCAGCCCTGCTTAGGCTCTCAACTGAGCTTTGTGAGTGTGACGTTCTGAAGCCAGTGTTTATGAGCGTCTACTCCTTTAGCTGTTGACCAACAAGTTAAAAGTTTTCTGCAAGAAAACTTTGCCACTGTCCTTTCTTAGGGACTAGAAAGGTTCCCAGCTTTCTAGTAAGCA